>NC_079455.1:2211643-2339143 GCF_903798145.1 Danio aesculapii
AATTCTGTCATCATTTACTCGTCGTTAACTTCTTTCAAAGCAGAATGAGTGTTGTTGTTGTTGTTTTTGAACACAAAATGAAGATATTCTGAAAAATCCTGTAACCATTGACTTCCATTGTAGGAGAAACAAATATTATGGAAGTCAATGGTTACCGGATTTTTCCAAATATCTTTAATATTTTGTACAAAACAACATAGTATTTATTTTTCCAACAATGCAAGTCAATAGTTACCGGTTTTCAACATTCTTCAGAATATCTTCTTTTTTGGTTAACAGATCAAACTGGTCTGAAACAAGTCAAGGGTGAGTAAAGATGACAATGTTTATTTCAGGGTGAACTGTCCCTTTAAGAAAAGCAATATTTAAGGAGAGGCTAACACATGGACTATATATAATGTCCACTTTGTTATGGATCAACAATAACAGATCATGGTGATATTCAGAGCAGGCCACTGATTATAAATCTTATAGTCTCGAGTCTTGCTTTGATGAGTAAATGATGACAGAATTTTCATTTCTGCAATGACTGGAGGAAAAACAAATACTTTGGAAGTCAGTGGTTACAGGATTTTTCCAAATATCTTTAATATTTTGTACAAAACAACATGGTATTTGTTTTTTCTACAATGGAAGTCGATGGTTACCCGTTTTTAACATTCTTCAAAATATCTTCTTTGTTGGTTAACCGATTTAAAAAAATCAACAAGTCATACTGGTTTGATACAAGTCAAGCGTGAGTAAACGATGACCATGTTTATTTCAGGGTGAACCATCCCTTTAAGAAATGCAATATTTAACACTGAAGAGAGGCTAACGGATAGACTTAATAAAACCCATTAGCATCATGGTGATTATTTTGGAGCAGGTCACTGATTGTAAATCGAGTCTTGCTTTGCAGAAATGAAAGTTCTGTCATCATTTACTCATCGATGACTTCCAAAGCAGAATTAGTGTTGTTGTTTTGTACACAAAAGAAGATATTCGGAAAAATCCTGTAACCATTGACCTCCATTGTAGGAGAAACAACTACTATGAAAGTCAATGGTTACCGGATTTTAAAATATCTTTTTAATATTTTGTTCAAAACAACATGGTATTTGTTTTTCCTTTAATGGAAGTCAATGGTTACCGGTTTTCAACATTCTTCAGTTTCTTCTTATTTGGTTAACAGATAAAAAAACAACAACAACAACAACTCAAACTGGTCTGAAAAAAAAGCCATGGGTGAGTAAGCGATGACAATTTTCATTTCGGGTGAACCGTCCCTTTAAGAATTGCAATATTTAAGACTGAAGAGAGGATAAAGACTATATAAAGTCCACGTCTTAATGGATCAGCAATAGCAGATCATAGTAATTAGTTTGGAGCAGGTCACTGATTGTAAATCTAATAGTTTAATGAAAATTTGGTCATCATTTACTCATCAATGACTTCTTCCAAACCAGAATGACCTTTGGTGTTGTTTTGAACACAAAAGAAGATACTCTGAAAAATCCTGTAACCATTGACCTCCATTGTAGTAGAAACAAATACTATGGAAGTCAATGGTTACCAGATTTTTCCAAATATCTTTAATATTTTGTACAAAACAACATAACATTTGTTTTTCAAACAATGTAAGTCAATAGTTACAATGTTTTCAACATTCTTCAGAGTATCTTCTTTTGTGGTTAACAGATCAAAAATGAGTCAAGGTATAGTAAGTGATGACATTCTTCATTTCTGTGTGAACTATCCCTTCAAAGTTTACATGATCCCCTGCTCTGGCTTTATTTACTCCTTTAACTCAGAGATTGAATGTTGAGTTTCCCTGTAAAAACGAACAAGCTCACTCCTCTTGAAATTGTAAGGCAACTTATTTTTTGTGAGTTGACTCAACTTAACTCGAGCATTCTAGTTGACTCGATTCCAACTCAAAAAGCTGTGCAGCAAGTCGCCTTTGATTTGATTTGATTCTTTGACAGTCTGTGAACACAGTGACACTAAAGCCACTGCCCTTTTGTCCTCTTATACCAAATGTATTTATTTTCTGTCGGTTCTGTATTATTTAAAACCTATACAAATATATTTGATTGTTAATATTACACTTTTGAATTCATATAAATACATAATGAACGATGATGTGTTCATGTTCTATTTTAAAGCTCTGTCTAACCCATAAATGATTTAATAAATTCAGTTCAATCACTTCCAATGAGTTGACTGTTTCTGTTAATCTTCAACAGAGTTACACAACACGCCAATCAGACTCCATCACTGCGTCCCAATTCGCATACTATCCGTTCTAAATAGTATTTGAAAATAGATTTAGTATGTCCCAAAACTTAGTATAGTGAAAAGAGTATGCTTTCTAGGATGGTTTACTATTTTTTAGAAGTGTAGCACCGTCCATACTCTAACCTAGGGGTGTCCAAACTCGGTCCGAGGGCCGGTGTCCTGCATAGTTTAGCTCTCCAACACCTGTCTGGAAGGTTCTAGTATACCTAGAAAGCTTGATTGGCTGGTTCAGGTGTGTCTAATTGGGGTTGGAACTAAAATATGCAGAACAGCTACCCTCCAGGACCGAGTTTGGACACCCCTGCTCTAACCGCTAATATTGCCCACAGTACATTGCACGTTTTGGACGTGAATTCGATTAAAACTACAAATGCGAAAGTGTAAACAAACTACAAACAAGATGGACGCGCGAGACCAACCTTCATCTAAAGAGGCTTCGGTAAAGTTGTTTGAATGACTGTTAATTAATATCTAGTCAATGGAAATATTTAAATCGCGTTTTCTGTGTTATATTTCATCTGTAACAACAATACTGAACTCGTATAAAGACGTGTTTTGGACATTAACGTCTGAATGCAGAATTTTCCAAAGACCTGAGGAGATTTCTCTGCATGGAAGACTCGCGAATGGCAGATTATCCCGCTGCTGCTTCTCTAAGGTAGGAAATTAAATATCACAGAAATGTGGATGGTGTGTGGAGATTGACAGAGCTCATAACTAACGATCTGTTAACAAGGAAGATGTATGTCCCAAAGCTTGCGCAGGTTGTTGCTAGATTCGAAAAGGTTGCGGCCGGAAGTTAAGGAGAACAATTTTTATTTATTACCTTTCCCATTTATCGTAATATATTAACGTCTACCCCCATCCCAACCCTAAACCCAATCCTCACAGTAATGTAAAACAGTAGTTGTACGGAGTATTATTTAAGATATCTATTAAATTACCTAATACATTGTATTTTTAACGCCTACAGCCACCCCAACCGTCGCAGTACTGTACTGTTATAGTGGCATAACAAAATGCTGCTATACTGATGTGCATATAACTGATGTGTGTTTAAAAAATATATTAATAAAACGTATGCAATCTGCACTCCCAATTAAAAGTACAAAGACTGTCACAATGGACTTTTTAGATACAAATTCATACTATTTTAAGGTAATGACCGAAAATGTTTTATTGACGCAGAATTTCTTTGCACTGTCATTTATTAAGAAACTCAAATAGGCTACTATAAAAAAGAAAACCCGCTCTAAATATAAACAATATTTTCTAGACGTTCCATTCACAATCTCAACAGTGTTTATTTGAGCCTTATAAATGTGTTTAAACTCTTTTTATTTCTGATAATGATATCTCTGATTATCTATTATATTCTACATGGACATGAATTGCTCTGACTCGTGTCTCGTGTGATTGGCTGTTTACATCTCACCAGTGATTAAAAAAACAACAACATAATATAATGGTTCCGATTCTGCTTTATTGTTGCTCAGAACTACATCGTAATGCCGGCTGAATAAATGCATTCAAATGGGAATCAAGAATAAATTCACACGGTTTGTTTAGCGAAATGGAAAGCTGAATCATCAGATATACAAGGAGATTTATCCACAGAGAAAAAAGGAAATGTATATTTATGCATACATAATGGACTAAACATGTAAGATTGGAAATACTCAACATTACTAACAATATCACAGCTATTCTCTCTCTCTCTCTCAAAAAAAAAAGTTGAAGTATTACAAGAACTCTACTGTTTGTACATGTGCATCACATTCAAGCGGATGGAGAGATTTCTTCTGTCTAATATTTGGGCCTTTTGATGTCAACCCTATAAAAGAGAAAGAAAGAAAGAGAAAGATACAACTTTTACAGGGTTTCTGCAGGTTTCACCAACTTAAGTTTAAGACTTGAAGACATTTTAAGACCATTATGAATGACATTTTAGACTTGTACAGGACTAAACACCAAGAAGTTTTTCGAATGGCCCAGATGGAAAGTATTTTTATTTGCCCGATCAAAAAAGGATTATAATTGAATACATTTAATAATGAAAAAAAAACATATTTTAGATATTTCTTAGCAAAATATTTAAAATATTTTGTAAAAACAAGCAAGCTCTGGTTGTAAACAGACTTTTTTCGACGTAAACTTTCTTTTAAACTATAATAAACTAAAGGTACGCACAACAGCCTGTGTTCTCAGCAGTAAATACAAAGGGAATCTTTAATGTTATTGTAAGAATTATTACAATATAATAATTATATAATATAATAATATTATTATTACATTAATTATTATGGTAAATACAGTTAAAGTTACATTTTTAAATAAAAAGTTATTGAGAAGGATTGTTGGTGATTGGATGGGTGTTAATGGCCAGATTGGGTAGCTTTACACTCAGAAAGGAGAATTAAGACCCGTTTAAGTAAAGATTCAAGACATACAACACAATGTTTCAGTAAATTTATGACTTTTTAAGGCTTAAAATTGTGTTTAAAATTTAAAACCCTGCAGATACTTGGTTTAAATGTCTAACTACAAGTGTTTTATCGCACAATAACTCACACATGAACCAATTGTTGAAAATGAAGTCAAAATGGCCAATTTTATACTCTAAGGTCACTCGCATCAGATTTTAGGCAGATATTTATGAATAACGCTAGCTATAATAGCTTTTAATCAAATAATTAGCTAAAATAACTGCATTTGTTTTTGTTAAACACTTATTCAGAGCTCAGGGGTATCCGAAGAGAGGAAATAAAAAGCCAGCGTCACTCACCCATCCGCCTCCATCTTCTTTCTCTTCTCGATGATCTGAAAAGAAGGAATGATACACTTAAGTGTAAACATGCTTTAGCATTGAATGCTAACTGCACAACATGCTGGATGTTACTTCAACAGCACTTAAATTTCCACTATCACAATCAGAGTTCCCGCTTTAAGTCAAATTCACTGACTAAAAAGCTGAATTTAGGGCAGCACGGTGGCTCAGTGGTTAGCACTGTCGCCTCACACTAAGAGGGTCACTGGTTTAAGTCCTGGCTGGGTCAGTTGGCATTTCTGTGTGGAGTTTGCGTGTTCTCCCCGTGTTGACGTGGGTTTCCTCTGAGTGCTCCGGTTTCCCCCACAGTCCAAAAACATATGCTATAGGGGAATTGATGCGTGTGTGAATTTGAGCATGTATGGGTGTTTCCCTGTATTGGGTTGCGGCTGAAGGGCCATCCGCTGTGTAAAACATAGGCTGAAATAGTTGTTGGTTCCTTCCGCGGTGGCAACCCTTGATAAATAAGGGACTAAGCTGAAGAAGAATGAAATAATTAATGAAAAAGCTGAACCCATCCACTTAATGGTTATAACGTAACTGTGGCGCGACCACTGCAACTTAAATGTGTCAAGACTTCCAGTCTCACTCACTCGAAGCAAAAGAGCTTGTGCAGTTTGATGTTGTAAAAGAAATCGTATTGTTTTAATATACACTCCCAGTCAAAAGCTTGGAAACAGTAAGATTTGTTCGTGTTTTAAAGTAAGAATGTTTATAATGTTAGAAAAGAAGAAGGATTGCTAATATAAGCTTTCTTAAATCAAAGAGTCCAAGAAGTGAAATGCATCCCAGTTTCCATGAGACTGTGAAGCAAGAAAACATCTTTTCGGCGTTCATTATTCAGAGATTCTGTGACGTCACGCAAGTTCTCAATTGGATTAACATCCAGGGATTGGACTGGCCACTCCATAACATTCATTTTGTTGGTTTAGAAGAGGGATCACCAAACTTGTTCGTGGAGGGCCGGTGTCCTGCAGATTTGAGATCCAACCCTAATTAAATACACCTGAGCAAGCTAATCAAGGTCTTACTAGGTAAACTTGAAACATCCAGGCAGGCGTGTTGAGGCAAGTTGGACCTAAACTCTGCAGGGACACCGGCCCTCCAGGACCAAGATTGGTGACCCCTGGTTTAGAACAAAGACTGTGCTCGTTTACTAGTGTGCTTGGGGTCATTGTCTTTGTCATTGTCATTTCAAGGGCATGTCCTCCTCAGCATCAGGCAACAAGTATTTTGACAAATGCAAACTGATCCATGATCCCTAGTATGAGCCCAACACCATTAGTAGGAGAAACATGCCCATATCATGATGCTTGCACCACCATGCTCCGCTGTTTTACTGTACGCTGTGGCTTGAATTCAGAGTTTGGGGGTCGTCTCACAAACTGTCTCTGGCCCTTGAACCCAAAAAGATCGATTTTACTTCCATCAGTCCACAAAATGTTCCTCCATTTCTCTTTAGGCCAGTTGGTGTGATCTTTGGCTAATTGTAACCTCTTCTGCACTTGCCTGTTTTTTTAAAAAAGAGGGACTCTTGAAAATAGATTAGCTTCACACAGACGTCTTCTAACCGTCACAGAACTTACAGGTAACTCCAGACTGTTTTTGATCATTGGCTGAGCCTTTGCCATTCTGTTTATTCTTTCATCCATTTTGATGGTCGTCTTCAGTTTTCTTCCATGTATCGCTGGCTTTGCCCTCCATTTAAGGCATTGGAGATCATTTCAGCTGAACAGCCTTTAATTCTTTCCACCTCTCTATAGGTTTCCCCTCTCCAATCAACTTTTTAATCAAAGTACGCTGTTCTTCTAAACAATTCTTTGAATGACCCGTTTGACTCAAATGTATGTTCAACAAGTTCAGGCTTCATCATTAAACAGAGGCCTCCTGATTCACACCTGTTTATTCACAAAACTGATGACCTTGCTGATTGAATGCCACACTGCTATTTTTTGAACACACCAGTTTCAGCACACAGCATTGAGTGTGCATATCATGAATGCTGAGTCTTGTTTGTTTTCTGAGAATCTACTGCACCTACTGGTAACTTGTTTGCCACGTAGCAATAAAAAATATACTAAAAACCTGGATTATCCTGTTTAGTCAGGCTGTACTGCTATTATTTTGAACAATGGTGTACTTAAAATTATAATTTAAACTGTGAAATAAAACATTTTTAGTTTAAATAAATGCAAACGATGAGCAGACTTGGCTTCTTTACACATTAAAAATTGTACTTTCACCAAACTTTTGACTGGTAGTGTATTTGATTGTTGGTTGACGAGCAGAAAAGAAATAAAATGGGATGGACTAACTAAAACAATACATAAAAAGTACATGGTACACAAAAATAACAAATTAAAAGTCCATGATTTGGATTAAATGCATATAAAACTTGACTTCCAATGTCTGGAGTACACCTTTTAAAATCCCATGACCCGTAGAAATCCCTCTCAACACTTTATTTATTGAATATTTTTATAATGGCTAGTAAACTCACCGCACTGATCTTCTTCCACTGTCTGTCCAGCTCAGCCTTCTCATTGGTCTCTTTAAAGCGGCGAGTCTTTCGGCCTTCGGACATCTTAATGCCGTACTGGAACGCAGCCCTGCAAACACCACAACCATCATCATCTTCATCATACACACACACTCATATTAATAAATCAGAATAATGGAGCTGTGTGTTACTTAGGCAGCGCCTCCTTGTTGTTCATGTAGTCGCTGTATTCCTCTTGAGTGTCGAAGTCCCAGCGGCCAAGAGGACCCTTCTTATTACCCTACACACACACACACAGACACATTTATAATAATCACACCTTATCAGAGACATTACAGCTTATTGAAATCACACTTTTACATTTTTTATTATTGTTAATTTTAAAATTGTTTACAATTTATTTATTTTTTTATTTAATTATTATTATTTTTTAATTTTGTATTTAAAAGTAAATATATTGAATGATTGAATATCAGCACATGTCTATCCATACTTGGTCCATCTTGCTGTAGTCCACCTCTTCATCACTGTCCACAGCCAGATCATCCATCCTGCAGGACAAACAGTAAACATTACATTTTTATTTATTTTTGCTTAAAGTGGACATACTATTACCTTTTTACAAGACGTAAAATAAGTCACAATAAGTAAGATATGTCCCTAAAGCGTGTATGTGAAGTGTCAGCACAAAAAACACACACAAATAATGTTTTATAACTCTTTAAACTACTTTGATCCTAATTGTGGTGTTTTAGTGACTGTCTCTTTAAATTCAAATGAGATTGTGCTCTTTTCAGAAGAGGGCGGAGCTACAAATGCCTGTGTGTCAGCATAGTGGCAGATTCAAAAACAAGACTAATGTTCTATGCTAATGAGGGAGAGATGGTTATTAGTGGGCGGGGCTTTCCCCCTCTGATGACACATACAAAGGGAGAATGTCAATCAAAGTGTTTCTGCAGACTGATTCTATCAAGTCTGATTATAAACAATAAAATTAATATAGTTTTACCATTAGATTTACATATCATTAACTGTAACATTAACTGTAGTAAACCGACAGCGCTGAGAGAATAGCTGAACAGAATAACGGTAAAAAGTAACTCACGTAGCAGGGTAGCATTCAGCATAACTGTTCGACATCCCAAAGAAATCTCCCAGATGCTTCTTCTCATCACGTCTGCTTCCAGTGCTCGCAGTTAAAGAAACGCCCAACAAACTCAAGAGCACTTTAAATCTATCACACACAAGCTGTACTGAATTTAGCATTTGTTAAAAGCATTTGGGGAAAAAAGCTACTGACTAGATTCACTACAATGTTTTTAAAACCATTCCTGAATAAAATCAGGGGTCGTGACATTATTTGGTTTATTATTCCCCTTCAGAAACCTAAAGCAATCAATTCTGACACAGATTGGCGTAAAATATGAAATGTAATTACTATGATTATTATATAAAATAAGAGCAGCAATACAGAATTAGCTTGAGGGAGTCTTCACATTATTTACTACTATTCCCACCCAATCATTAGGCAGAACTGCTTTGTAACATGTTCATGTTTTCAGTGACACCATTAATGCTATTGTTCAGCAGTGTAAATGCTAAAGCTAGCCCTGTGAAATGAGCAGTGAAGTGAAGGATATGCTTCCGGGCCCTGCAGATGAGCGGCTCCTGCAAACTTCTCGTTGATCAGTTTGATCTGGTCCTTCACGGAGCCTGGACCTAAAAGAAAACAAATCACAAGCGTTACCAATCAAACTCCTTTTCATTAACTTGGGTCTTTTATCCTCCTAGTTAAACATTCAATCAAATTAACAATTTAGTGAAGAAACTCAAAATGTGCAGATAGTGTGAGGGATATAAACGTTTACCTTTATCATCAATGTCGATAACCTGAAAAGACCAAAAAAACAACAATTATTACACATTTTAAACCCTCAAATTCCAGCTTTTCAATAGTTGTATCTCAGCCAAATATAGTCCAATCCTACACACATCAACTTATTTATTTCATCTTTCATGTGATGTATAAAATATAGCATATAATACAATATATGACACAATGTGATATATGACACGATATTAAATATACGATATGTGGTATTGTACGATATGATAAATAATATGATAATTGATATGATGTATATGATACAATGATATTTGATACAATATGATATGAGATACGATACGATATATAATACAATACAATATACAATAGGATATGTGATATATACGATATGATATATGACACTATCATATGATATATGACACGATATGATATACAATATGATATACAGTATTGTATACAATATGATATGCGATGCAATATGATATATGATACGATATGATATACGATACGATATGCAGTATGATAGGATATACAGTATGGTATACAATATAATATATGATACGATATGTGATATGATACGATATTATATACGATACAATGTATAGTATGGTATTCGATACGATATATGATATGATATACAGTATGGTATACAATATGATATACAATACGATGTGATATGATACGATATGATACAGCGTGATATACGATATATGACACGATATGATTTATGGTATGATATAGGATACAATATGATATATGACAGGATATGGTATATGACAGTATCATATAAACATTATAACCTATGGTATGATGTACATTATGATATATGATACAAAATAATAAACAATACGATTTGCAGTATGGTATACAATATGATATATGAAACGATGTGATATATGATACGATATGATATTTGATACAGCATGATATACGATACATGATATGATATTATTAATGGTACGATATAGGATACAATGTGATATATGACACGATATGGTATATGACAGTATCATATAAACATTACAACCTATGGTATGATATACAATATGATATGATATACGATACGATATGGTATACAATATGATATACGATACGATGTGATATATGATCCGATATGGTATATGATACAGCATGATATACGATACGATATGATTTATGGCACGATATAGATAGGATACAATGTGATATATGACACCATATGGTATGGTATATGACAGTATCATATAAACATTACAACATATGGTATGATATACAATATGATATATGATAGGATATGATATACGTTACGTTACGATATGATATAAGGTATGATATGTTACTATGTACGATATGATACATTACACGATATATGACAGATACGATATGATAATCAATGTTACATATTACAATATTATATATTAACAATATATATTTTATTTGTATTTCTAATTTTTGTTCTAAATTGTTCAGTATACTTTATTTCACAGTTTAAATTGACAATTAAGATTCTATTGTATTGTATAGCACAGATAAACTGACCTCCTCATCAGCTCGTGGTTTCTCAAAGTAGCTGTGTCGTCGTTTCTCCTCATCTCGATCTCTCTCCCGTTCTCGCTCTCGCTCTCTCTCCCGCTCTCGATCTTTCTCTCTCTCTCGCTCGCGGTAGCGCTCCTTCTCTTTGTCTCTGAAGCCCTTGGAGGTGGAGGGAATGTAGTCCCCGATGTCGTCAAAGATGCTGCATGCAAGAGGACACACAGATGGCTCAGAAGCTGATGTTCACAACATAAACTTCAAGAGTTTAATTTCAATTATTTTTCCATGAAAGTTCTGTTGACATTAACAGAGTTGAAGTCAAAATTATTCGCCCTCGTGCTTCTTTTTCCAATATTTCCCAAATGATGTTTAACAGAGCAAGTAATTTTTCACAGTATTTCCTATAATATTTTTTCTTCCGGAGAAAGTCTTACTTGCTTTATTTCGATTAGAATAAAGATTTTTTTTAACCCATTTTAAGGTCAATATTGTTAGCCCCTTAAGCAATATTAGTTTTGGATTGTCTCCAGAACAAACCACTGTTATTCAATGACTTGCCTAATTACCCTAACTTTACCCTAATTAACCTAGTTAAGCCTTTAAATGTCACTTTAAGCTGTATACTAGTGTCTTGGAGAATATCTAGTCAAATATTATGTGCTGTCATCATTGCAGAGAGAATAAATCAGTTATTGGAAATGAGTTATTAAAACTATTATGATTAGTCAGTGCAATAGCCTAGTGGTTAGCGCACTGACATATGGTGCAGTAGCACTTCAGGGCGTCCTGAGTTCGAATCCCTACTCGTGGACATTTCCCGTCCTTACCCAATCTCTCTCTCCCACTTCACTTCCTGTCTATAAAACTGTCCTATCCGCTTAATAAAGGCAAAAAATTAATCTTTAAAAAAAAAAAACTATTATGATTAGAAATGTGTTGAAGAAAATCTTTCTGTTAAAAGGAAATTGGGGAAAGAAATATACAGGAGAGCTAATAATTCTTCTAGGGAGTCCTGGCCAAGATGACCTCATAAAATTGCTTTAAGACAACTGACATACAAAAACATATCCAAGACACAGGGATCATATATCAACCTCCTAGTTAAAACAACAAGTAGTCCCACTCAGTTCACATTTCAATCAATTCTTAAAATTTGACAAAGAAGTAAATCACATCTAAATGTGTAAGAGATAGAAAGTTCTTCAACAACCAAGGAGCAAAGTGAAAAAAAGCTGATTCCCCATGTCCAGCGTGAACACCCAGCGCTTCCAATTGAATTCCAGATGAAGATCTGGTCGAGTAGTTTGTAGTTTGACTGTGTGTGTAAACTCACCTTAGGTCAGCCTCTGGGGCTTTCTTCTCATCCAGACGGCCTGAAAACAGAAAACACAAACACATATTCATGATGTGCACAAAAATACACTACGAGTTACTTATTAATGACTGCATTATGCATTTATTATTAGAATAATTTTTTAATGACTTCAATACATTCGTTTCAATCCGTAAACACACACAATTGGTCTCTTGGCTTCATTTCTGTCACAAACAGGAGGGATTATGTAAATGCATTACTTTGCTCTTGTTTATGTAGATTGGTAGCAGGCACAAGATTTAAAAATGTGAAGAATCGTGAAAGCGATTCAGAGCCGAGAGACAGACGATCCCTTTATTTATCATGCAGATGAACAGCTGTGACAATCTGCGAATAACATTTAAACCAATATGACCTGCTTTTTAAATGGGACCTATTATGCAGAAATCACTTTTATAAAGAGGTTTAAACACAGTTGTGTGGCAGCAGTGTGTGAAAATAACCAGCCTCTAATGGTAAACATGAAGTCATTGTATTTGTTATAATCAAACTTGATAGAATCAGTCTGCAGAAACACTTTGATTGACATTCTCCATTTGTACGTGTCATCAGAAGGGGAAAGCCCCGCCCACTAGTGACCATCTCTCCCTCATTAGCATTGGATGTTAGTCTTGTTTTCGAATCTGCCACTATTCTGACACAGACATTTGTAGCTCCGCCCTCTTTTAAAAAGTGCACAATCTCATTTAAATTTAAAGCGACAGTCACCAAAATGAGGATCAAAGTCTAAAAGGGTCAGTTTTAAAGAGTTATAAAACATTATTTGTGCGGTATTTAGAGCTGAAACTTCACATACACACTCTAGGATTATCAGTGACTTATTTTACATCTTGTAAAAAGGGGTATAATAGTTTTCCCTTTTAAAATGGAACCAAACAGCTGACTGCAAACGAACAAGGAGGAAGAGCAGAGGGAATTACCTTTGTCCTTCTTCTTGAGTTTCTTGTTGCGTGTGCCCTGTCTGAGGTATGATAGGATCTGTGTCAGCTTGCTGATAACAATGTCATTGGTGGTGAGTGTCGTCTGAGCCTGAAAAACAAAAGATCAGAAGAAAACTGTAGTTCAGCCCGCTCCTACAAACCTTACTGGCTGCGACAATAACAAATCTTTTTGGCTCAAGACTTTCGCTCTTATTCACTTCCATTGATTTCTAGATGTTAAAAACAGCTTGTTATGCTTCTTGATTTTGCACACTGATATTGTCTTACTATATTATTCTACTTTTTATGCTTAGTCATGAACGCACTTGTTTGTAGAGCGAGTAGTTTGATTTTGTTCTGCCGTTTATTATTCCTAGTCATTCTTAGTCCTAACTGAATTGGAATTTCAGGTTGTGTCCTTGAATAACACTACCTGACAAAACTCTTACAATCCCTGTTGTAAGAGCAACAAATAATAACTCGACTTCTAGTTGATCATTTGGAAAAGTGGCAGAAGGTAGATTATTCAGATGAATGATCTGTTGAACTGCATCACAACCATCACAAATACTCCAGAAGACCTACTGGAACATGCATAGAGCCAAGATTCTCACAGAAATCCAAGTTTGGTGAAGGAAAAATCAAATCAAGGTCAAGGTGCTCCAGGATTGGCCAACCCAGTCACCAGATATGAACATTATTGAGCACGTCTGGGGTACGATGGAGAAGGCATTGAAGATGAATCCAAAGATGAACTCTGGGAGTCCTGCAAGAATGCTTGCTTTGCCATTCCAGATGGCTTTATTAATCAGTGATTTAAGTCATTGCAGAGATGTATGGATGCAGTCCTCCAAGCTCATGATGGAGTCAGACACAATATTCATTCTGTTTCCACTGCAGCATGACCACATATTCTATACTGGACATTATTGAAGGATCAGTGACCAAACTTTTGTCTAAGCAAAGTCAGACATTACTGTCCTAATTAAAATATTAAAAATCAAGCCATGATCATGTTTTATTGTGGTAAAATAAGCGTAATCTAGAGGTCTTTGCCTTTCATATAAGCCACTTCTATTTCCAAATGATCAACTAGAAGTCGAGTTATTATTTGTTGTTCCTAAAACTTGGATAGGTGACAAGACTTTTGTCAGGTAGTGTATAGCTAAGCCTGTACCATGACAGTGGCTAAACAAACTCTGCATTACAGGATTAGTGTTGAGTTGACAGATCCAAATCCGTGCAATCAGGCTTTGTTGTTACCATGATGCTGATCACTGACTTTGTGAACTCATCATTAGCAAACAGCCAATCACAGGCCTTGAAACATAAATATACTGTGACTGACTTCTCACAAGAGAGTTAGCTTAATTCACAACCAAAAATAAAAAGATTTTTAAAAATACAGATCATTTAAAAACATTTATAGAGAAGAGATGACAAGAGCGGTCCATAAAAGAGGAAAACTACAATAAAAAAAGTTAATCGTGCAAGTGAAGTAAATCTGTATAGTTTATAATATATACAGGTAAGCAGAGACTCAAAAATATAAGCTCATAAATAATCTTTTCTATAATCTATCTTTTGATAAGAAAAACAAAACAAAACAAATATTGTCCGCTCTCCACCAGAGGTAGTCTGGAAGCGGTGTGTAATGGTGCGTTTGTGTCTGTACCTCCATGGTGGGACAGTCGGCTTTACTGCGGATGAGTGTGGTAGGGATGTCTGTGTCTGCATACTCGTCCTCCAGATCCACCACATACGCCATCCGGCCCGGCAGGAACAGCTCATTACGCTCCAGCTGACGGCCCTTGAAGACGTTTCGATAAATGTTCCTTCCTGAAGAGCAGAACAACAACCACTTCAATCACTTTCCAGAAGGATTTTCAAACTTTTTCAGCACTTTACAATTGTAGCAAATTACTTACAGACATGCATATTTATCCACATATCCATCTATCCATCCACATATCCATCCATCCATCCACTATCTATAGATCTATCAATCCATCCACATATCCATCCATCCAACCCTATATCGATCATCCATCTACATATCTATCTATCCATCCATCCACATACCCATCCATCCATCCATCCACATATCTATCAATCCATCCACATATCCATCCATCCATCCATCCATCAATCCATCCACATATTCATCTAACCCCATATGCATCCATCTATCATCCATCCACATATCTATCCACATAGTCATATATCTATCCATTCATTCACATATATCTCTATCCATCAATCCACATATCTATATATCCATCCATCCACATATCCATCCATCCAACCCTCCATTTATCATCCATCCATCCACGTAAATATCTATTAATCAATCAATTTATCCATCCATTCACATAGATCTCTATCCATCAATCCACATATCTACATATCTATCCATTCATTCACATATATTTCTATCCATCAATCCACATATCTATATATCCATCCATCCACATATCTATGCACATATCCATCCATCCAACCCTCCATTTATCATCCATCCGTCCACGTATATATCTATTCATCAATCCATTTATCCATCCATCCACATCCATTTATCCGCATATCTATCCATCCATCTACATATCCATACATTCACAATCCATCTATCTATCCACATATCCATCTATTCATCCACAAATATATCTATCTATCAATGCATTTATCCATCCATCCACCTATCCATCCACATATCTATCCGTCCATCCATCCATCCACATTTCCACCCATCCATCCACCAACATATCCATCCATCCATCCATCAATATATCCATCCACCAATATATCCATCCATCATCACATTTTATTTCATAGCTGTCTGGAATACTCTATTCTGATTGGTCACTTGCTACATTCCAAGGTATGTTATTCCCAAAAAACAACCGATGGATAACTCTCTTATAATATCTCTCTTTTAAATTAATAATTTTAACAGGAAGCTATACAATAATATATTTGTGCAAATAAATTAGATTAGTCAGAACTGAAGCCAAATCTGGAGCTTATCTAGCTAAATAACGGTCCAAAAACTAGTACAGCTAAATGTATATGATATACATTGCCTATATTCACTGAAAAATGAATACATATATTAATTTTCAAAATGGGGTGTACTCAACTACCCTGAGCACTGTACATCCACAAGCACATGTATGTCTGTCATGCTGCGCTTTGTTTTTTGGCGCCATCTTGTGACTGAATAATGCACAGGTTAGTGTATACTCCATCAGCTGTTTTCATTTCTATCAGATTTGAGTTTAATTAACCTGGGAATGTTTTCATCCACTCTGGGCTGATTTTGAGTCTTAATTTGGCCACAGCTTTCTCTGTGTTTTAGCAAATGGTGAATGGCTGATGTTTGGTCACAAATCTTATTTTGGGAATTGTTCATATTTTGAGAAAATGCTTTGGAATTTTTCAAGTCGTCGATACATTCTGGGCAGATTTACTACACATTCATTATGTTGGGGGCTGTTTTTGCCCCATTGACTTCCATTATAATGGCATTGCAAAGCCATGACACCAAATAATTATAAATGTTTGATTGTTATGGCTTTCCCTGTTGGGAAGTGGTACATTTTGTCATTTTAGCTTGAATGGTGTAATGAAATGAATGCTTTTTAAGCCTTTTTCTGCTCATATTTTTGGGCATTTTTCTCTTTCAGCCGCAAGCCAAAATCATTTTCAAGGTCTGGAAATTTGGTGCATACATAATATCCATGTTCAAGCACTGACATTTGTTTACAATTTCAGTTCAGTAGTGTTATATTACATCTCAGAGAACTAAAACATGTTCAAATGCTGCTCAGAGTCATATGCTTTGACTGCTGTTAAAACTCACCCATGCGGGTCTTGAACTCAATCTTCTGCTCTGGATCTTCA
The DNA here is from genome assembly GCF_903798145.1 of Danio aesculapii. Classification (NCBI taxonomy): domain Eukaryota; kingdom Metazoa; phylum Chordata; class Actinopteri; order Cypriniformes; family Danionidae; genus Danio; species Danio aesculapii. The sequence goes on from NC_079455.1 coordinate 2,228,804, forward strand.
TCTTTCCTGTTAAACACAAACATGTTAAAATACAGTACGAGCTGGATTGAAGAATAATAAAAATGTTAAAATAAAAGTTCCATAAACCTACTTGACTTCCTTCTGCACTTTCTCGATCATGTCCTCCTCTTCTCTCTCCTTACTCGTGATTTCAGCTCTGACCTAAAAGAAATCAAATTAAAAGTTTACTTAAATTAAAAAGTACTATGAGCAAAAGAGAGAGTTTTGAGTGTAATACCATATCAGCTTCTTTGGCTATTTCATAGCAAAACCAGATCAAACTTACATTTTATAAATATCTCTTCTTTCTATAATAATCAATTATAACAAAAAGACATTATCAGCAATCCATAATAAGGTCTAAAACTGTATACTTATGATAAAAATTATAAAATTTTTAAAGGATTCACATTTTAAAATATTATCTTTAAAGTTAACGTTGTTGTCTGATAACATTAAAAACGGAAAATTTCAAAAAATATATGTATAACAGTTTGGTTCCTGTTGCAATATTGACTTTTTGGGGGATCTCCTGAACATAGCAGTGAATTATTTATATCCAAAGACAAGACAGATATCCAAAGATGCCTTTTCAAGTTGATAGAAATCTAATGAAGACAGCAGAAGGCAATGATCTACTTCAATTATTTAGCCTGACATGTTTACCGTAGCAGAATATTTGAAATGTTTCCTAAAATAAATCAGATTGTGTTCAAAGTTGCTGATTTTTACCCAGACATTTAAAAAGAGCATATTTTAGAGCAGTGATCACAATACTGCAATATTTGTATCCAAGGATATTATACAGTCGGAATCTCATACCGGCCCATGCCTAGTCTTGTGTGTCCATTATGACATCTTGTGTAAACAATCTCCAGAGTTCATACACATTTTTACTACTAAACTTCCATGACTTTTCAAAGACTTTCAAGTCAAAAGTTTCATCTAATGTCTCCGTCTGTCTGTCACGAAAACAATTTTTTGTTGTATGATATATTGCACCAAAGCATAATGCACTGAATAATATGACCTTTTAATAGCATCATAATGCAAACACACTCTTACAAGATCATATTTTATCCTTAAGAATATTTCATTTAAATTATAGTCAGCTTAATAATGAGGCGTTGGAGTCAGAATGTGAACACATATCCTCAAATAATAATAAATGCAACAAAAAAGTGCAAGGTGAAAAGTAACAGAGGCTGTGATATCTGCTACCAGATCTATTTAAAGCTGTCAGACACACACTATACTAAAGTCATTTATAGTCAATACTATAGTGTTTTAACCATACTGACACCTCCAATAGAGAGAGGTGTTGCACAATTAGCAGAATTGGTTTTCATGTATGGGCGATATCTATATTGCATCACCAAAAATGATTGAGGACATATCCATGTGTTGTGCAATAAGTCAATATATTGATTATTGGGAAATTTTCGACAGCATATCATCAATAAAACAACAATCGAATTAGTTTAAATGTATTTTTATGTATATAATGTAAAATTATTTAGATAATACTTGCACATCATTAATTATTTGAGAGCATGATTAAGACAACTAACCTATTTTGCGTACTAATTTCTATGACTTTCTACCAAAACTTTGTGTTTTTCCGACTTTTCCAGGCCTGAAAAAAGCCATATCAGAATTGCAGGACTTTTCCAGGTTTTCCATGACTGTATGAATCCTGAATCTCATCATATCTTGAGGTTAAACAAAATGCTTCGATTTTCTAAGAGCAAAATTTCATGCTTATGGCAGTGGTTTGATTACAGTACAGTGGTTTCTGCTGATGTACCTTCTGAAGCAGAGCAAAATCCAACCCTTTCACCAAGTGAGTGTGCTCCATATCACCACCCAAGAACTTAGACTCCTGGATCAGCTGACGCCTCTTTTCTGCTGCTGATTTGTCCCTGCTCATCAGTGCAGGAGGAAAAACAACAACAAAACACACATTACAAAAGTCACAAAGTCCTATGGATCCTTTTAATGGTCATCAGCATCTTAAATGTTTTTAATATTAATTTAATCTAATAAAATTAATTAATTTAAATCCCTTAGATTTTTTTTTATTCAAAATCTAGACGTAAAAGTAAACTCACGCCTCTGCAGTGGGTCCGACAGCTCTATAGTTGGCAGTGGTGCTGATGAGTTCAGTCTCCTCGTAGTCTTTATTGACACCGTCACGTCTTTCTCGAGCTCGATCACGGTATTTCTCTGCCAGCTCACGCTCTCGCTCCATCTCCTGCTGCCGAAGTTTAGCATAATAACTGCAGATTGAACACAAAAAGGTTGAGAAAATCTTCAAAATCTGTTCTTAAGTCCTACTAAAATAACACAACTTGTAGTATTTCAATCTGGAATGGTGTCATTTTTTGCGATTTGGCTTTCATTGATTTTTTTTACTCGCATCTTACAGATTTTATAATGAAAAAGCCAACAGGAAAAACTTTATACAGTGGGGGGAAAAGTTTTGAAAACGTCATACTTTTTTCTGGGAATAATATTTCTAAAGGAGCTGATCAAAACAAAACAAAAATAAAAAAATGAGTTATATGCAATGAGAAATCATGGATCTTGATGGTTCTGTGGGTCTCGTCTATCAAATTTGATCTTTATTTTGTCATTTCTATTGGATTCGGATCGGGTGATTGGCTGGGCCATTCTACAGCTTGATGTTCTTTCTCTGAAAGCATCTGAGAGTTTCCTTGGCTGTGCTTTGGATCATTGTCTTGCTGAAATGTCCACTCTGGTTTCATCTTCATCCTCCTGCTAATGTAGATGTTGGACTGAAGTAGCTGATATTCATTTACACTGACAAAGGGCAGAGGGTTTCATTTTATTACACAGAACTTCATTTGTAAACTAATTAGATTTATTTTCTTTGCATTTATGGATTTCTTTAGTTGTTTTTAACATCCAGGGAACGTTTTCTCAATGTTTTCTGAGAAAAATGGTGACGCGTTCAATCCTTATTAACCCGACTGTAAAGGTAAAATATTTAATTCTGCTTGAAATGCTCATCCATTGATTTTTCATGTACATCTGAGGCGATTACATTCAGTATTCTGTGTTGCAAGCAAGAGAAATTTCAATGTGAGCAATTCCAGCGTTATGGACTTGACATTTGCAGTAAAAACGTAAAACAAATATTCACAGAAAAAGTATATGTTAACATTATATTGAAACATTTGTTTATATTTTCCAATACAACTAACCACAGAGTTATGGGATCAGAAAAATATCAATCTGTAAACATTTTTAAAACTTAGTGCTTTTATTTAGTCGTTTTGTTAAAAGAATAAAAAGGTAGAAGCCATTTGATCTGCTGCGAATTAAGTTAATCTCATAAAATTGCTGATTAAAATCTGAATTTTACAGTAAAACGCTGTGATAGAGCTTTATTCGCTTCATTCGCTCACCTTTTTTTCTTCCGCCTGCGAGCTGCAGGATCCTCATCCTCATTGTATTCCCGTGGCATCCTGAGAAATTCACAATGACAAAAATGTAATGAATTTAAAAAGACTTATCATGAAGACTGGCAGTGTATATATAATGAGAGAAAGCTGTTAAGCGAGTCCGCGTACTCATGGTGGCGTGTTTTTGAGGGTGGAGCCGAGGACGGAGTGGCTCTCGGGGTCATCAGAAGCTTCCTGAAGTCATCGTTGGTCAGCTTGGATCTGAGGGTCACAAACACATGGTCAAGATTGGAGAAACTGAGCTTTTCAAAGCTTCAAAACAATTCAACAATTCAAATTGTTTCGAAGCGATTGAACCAGCACATGCTTGAGACACCTACTGGTCAAAACATGAAAATGGAAGAAAAACGTCATACTAGAATTGACTTTTTAAAACCTAAACCAAGACTATAGACTACAGAAGACATGTCACTTATATAGGTTTGAATGGGCAAAAGGGCAACGGTCAATATGGCGAATGAATCCCCGCCTACTTGTACAGGAGCCAATCAGCGATCGCTTTAGACTGACGTTTCTCCAGGAGAGAAGTTCAGACTAGATGTGTGCTTTAACGATAGTTTGTTAGTCAACAAACATGCTGGAATCTTGGTGAATACTTGCTTCACAGGCATAAATATATACAGATAGAGCTTGAAATCTGTACTTTTAAATGAACCCACCACACTTGAAAACAAAAAGTTTTTTGGTTTTGTAATCTGTATGAAACAAACGTGACATAAAAAGACAATCATTTACTATTATTCCTTTTCATTTTGCAAATGTCTAATTAAAACTGATCTGAAATACTTCTGATGAAGCATTATCCAGAGGATGAACATGTGTAACACTGCCATGAATGAGGTTGGTGTCGTGATCTTGTTCCTCTAGAGTGTGCATGCGCATTAGCTTAAAACTTATGACACAGTTGTTGTTTAATTTAATTGGTGATTCCAAATATGTAGTGTAATCATAAACTTGACAAACAGTTTTGGAGAATTTGATGTTTCACTATTCAGACAGAATGCCAAAGGCATTTCAATTGTCTTAAAGGGACTTTGCCTATAAAGTATAACCTATAAATGCACCTAGCTTATCATCTAATATCATTCAATATGAAGCGTCAGCACAATATGTGTTATTTTATCATTTTTCAAGACTTATATGTTGTTTGTTCTATTAAAAAGACTATTATTTACTATTATTCCTTTTCATTTTGCAAATGTTTAAAATCAAAACTGATCTGAGATCAGATGAAAACCATGAAAATTAAAAAATGCGCCACTAAGCAGGCAATGGCTGTGGCAGACACAGTCGCACACCCCTCAAAAAAATGTAACTACATCTTGCGATGACGTGTAGCGCATGCTCTGTGATTGATCGGTTTGGTGTAGTGACGCGTGTGGGCGGGGCCAAGAACCGAGGGAGAGCAGCGAGACCAAGTTTTGGATAACTTCTGATGAAGCATTATCCAGAGGATGAACATGTGTAACTGCCATAAATGAGGTTGGTGTCGTGATCTCGTTCCTCTCGAGTGTGCATGCGCACTAGCAACCTGAAAATATTCAGATTTTGTTTAATTCTATTGTTTAGAATCTAAACTTATGACACAGTTGTTGTTTAATTTTATTGGTGATTCCAAATATGTAGTGTAATCATAAACTTGACAAACAGTTTTGGAGAATTTGATGTTTCACTATTCAGACAGAATGCCCAAGGCATATAAAAAATGGCCGCCAAGTGAAATGACTCGTCTTAAAGGGACTTTGCCTATAAGTATAACCTATAAATGCACCTAGCTTATCATCTAATATCATTCAATATGAAGCGTCAGCACAATATGCGTTATTTTATCATTTTTCAAGACTTATACGTTGTTTGTTCTATTAAAAAGACTATTATTTACTATTATTCCTTTTCATTTTGCAAAAGTTTATTTAAAACTGATCTGAGATCAGGTGAAAACCATGAAAATTCAAAAATGCGCCACTAGGCAGGCGATGGCTGTGGCAGATACAAACGCACACCTCTCAAAACATGTAACTACATCTTGCAATGATGTGTAGAGCATGCTCTGTGATTGGTCAGTTTGACAGCGGTGATGAGTGTGGGCGGGGCCAAGAGCCGAGGGAGAGCAGCGAGCTCATTGGAGCAAGTGTTTAAGTGTCGAATCCTGTAGAAAAGCTCCAGATGCAGACTTTTGTTTGTGTTTACTTCATGATTAAGTTTGTTGCATGTTCGCTGGTTCCTGCTTCTGAATGAGCGAGTTTGAGCTACTTGTACAGTAAGATAGTGTTACAGGCTTTTCTGGTGTAAACAAAACACCGGTGAAGAAACTCGACACAGAGGAACATAAAAATGCGCTGCCAGCTAGTGTTATTGCAGAGAACAGAACACAGAAGTATAAACGCACGGCTGCACGCAAGGCAGGCGCAGTGGGTAACAGTGTTCACGCAGGAGTATACATCAGCCCTATCAGCGAGTGATGGTGAAGAGCACTTACTGCAGTGCTGACCGGTGGTCCTCCACCTCATGGCCATCTGGAGCCAGAGGATTAGAGTACACATCAGCTGAAAGACAGAACAAACAGACAGACATATTATTAGGACATTACGGTACACAACAGAGAGAAGAAGAAGAAGAACTAACTGAGGTAAAGTTGGTCTTATATTTGCACATTCATTCAGTGCCAACTTGTGACACGCTCCGTATTAGGACTGATAATGGAAAATCTATTATTGCGATGGTTTATTTTTCTGCGATAAACACAGCAATATGATCATGAAGATGATCTGAATACCTCTATTTGCCGGTTTTCTGGGGAGTCTAACAGAATTTGAGTACAGAAATTAAATAATCACAATGCAAAAAACGTTTGTCTTTGTTTTGTCTTGTTTCTAGTCCAAATATCAACAAAATTCTTAGACCAAGTAAAAATATTGTTTAGTTTTCACTGTCAGAAGAAAAAAATGTATATTACGAGTTTGTTTTTGCTTGTTTTAAGAAAATTATCTTCCAGTGGGGTATGTGAAATAATATTGTTTTTGCTTAAAATGTAGATATTCGGACTAGAAATATCTCTCATCTCATTTTTGTCCGCTTTAGCTGGGCCGGGTCGCAGGGGCAGCAGTCTTAGGAGAGAACCCCAGACTTCCCTCTCCCCAGACACTTCCTCTAGCTCCTCCAAGGGGGTTCTGAGGCATTCCCAGGCCAGCCAAGAGACATCGTCCCCCCAGCCTGTCCTGGGTCTTCCCCGAGGCCTCCTCACGGTGGAACATGCCTGGAAAACCTCCCTGAGTAGGCGTCCAGAAGGCGTCCGAAACAGCCACCTCAGATCTCTTCTCTCGATGTGGATCTATAAGGGTGCGCCCTGCCACCCTTAGAAGTAAACTCATTTCAGCCGCTAGTATCCGAGATCTTGTCCTTTCGGTCATGACCCAAAGCTCATGACCATAGGTGAGAGTAGGAATGTAGATTGACCAGTAAATTGAGAGCTTTGTCTTTCAGCTCAGCTCCTTCTTTACCACAACGGACCGGTACATTGACCACATTACTGCTGCCGCTGCACCGATCCGCCTGTCAAACTCACGCTCCATCCTTCCCTCACTCGTGAACAAAACCCCAAGATACTTGAACTCCTCCACCTGGGGTAAGGACTTTCCTCCAACCTGGAGATGGCAAACCACCATTTTCCAGTGGAACACAAAAATTCTACATAAGAAATATTTTTTCGCATAAATCATATAAAGTCCATATAAATATAGTGATTACACACAATTCTGTGTGGCTCTTGGTCAACTATAATTCAGACTGGATATTGCATATCTTTGCGATGTGACTACTGCTAAAACAGTATATAGTGCAGCCCTACTCCCTAGATCAGGGGTCACCAATCTCGGTCCTGGAGGGCCGGTGTCCCTGCAGGATTTAGCTACAACTTGCCTCAACACACCTAGCTGGATGTTTCAAGTTTACCTAGTAAGACCTTGATTAGCTTGTTCAGGTATGTTTGATTAGGGTTGGAGCTAAAATCTGCAGGACACCGGCCCTCCAGGAACAAGTTTGGTGACCCCTGATCTGGATTGTTTACAATGGTACTTTCCAATATTCAGTCTGAGATCACATGCAAGTATGACTTGAAATCAACATTAGCACTATTTAATTGACTGTAAACAGTGTTGAACTTTGATAGTTAATGGCTGATATTATGAATTTACTATTTATACTTTTCTGAAATTATATTATTAAGGAGAAAGTCAGAATGTGTGGATATTAAAACCAACTTTACCTCCGTCATAAATCTGAAGTCAATAATGAAGCATTCCCTTCATTACTGGACTCTGCAGCTATGTAAAACACTGGGGAAATGCCTGCCTCGGTTGGCATTAGTGCATTTTTTACTACATTCATATTTTATATGTGCACTAAGATCATATTTTTATGAATATCTCATTTCTTTAACGATCTTTAAAGCCTACACAGGATCACAGGAGACACGGGCGAGTGTTAACAAAACACAACAGCGCCAATTTTCGATTATTATACTAATTTACTGATTGTTTTCTCGCTCCCTCATCGCATACATAATAAATAAAAGGCATCTTATACTTACTTTCGCGTTCAGGCATGATGAAATAAAAGTACCAGCTCCAAAACACGACGCACTCTAATGTTGATAGCGCGTCTGATGATGTCACTTCCGCTTGTTCATCTCCTTTCGCTCTGGCAGCGCCTCTTGTTGAGCTGGATGAAAGCGGTCGTTGCTAAAAGGGATACAGCTGCGGCCAGTTGTTAACGAGGATTCATTCATTCATTTTCTTTTCGGCTTAGTCCCTTTATTATTTGTGGCCCCAATCCTAAACCCAACCCTCACAGTAATGTAAAAACATATTCATATATTCATATTATTTATTAAATTACGCATTGATGCATTTTCTTAATGTCTACCCCCACCCCTATGGTGGACAAAACCTGCAAAAACAATAAATAAATACATAAATATGCAAATTATTAATTAATAAATCCACAAATTCCTGCATAAATAAAGCAATAAATAAATCCCCATATATATTTTTTTATTTTATTATTATTTTTTTTGCATATTTATTCATGCAAATTCCTTTTTAACACAAAATCCTGCATAAATATATATATATAATATAGTGTGGACAGATTAATAATTTAATGAATTACACGGATGTTGGGGAATAAGAAAATTAAACTGAACTGAAATTAGATTTTTCCCCCTTTCACACCGCACTATTATTTATTTCTATATTTATTTATGCAGGAGTTTGTAGATTTATATATACATTTGTTTGTTTATTTAATTGCGTTTTTATTCATTTATTGTTTTATTAATGCAGTAATTTGTGTATTTATTTATTCATTTATTTATTTATTTGCGTATTTATTTAATTATTGTTTATTTATGCAGTAATTTGTTTATTTATAAATGTATAAATTTATTTATTTATTGCGTATTTCTTTAAATATTGTTTTATTTATGCAGGAATTTGTAGATTTATATGTACATGTATTTATTTATTTGCATATTTATCTATGTATTTAATATTTTATTTATGCAGGAACTTGTGTATTTATATATATATATACATTTGTTTATTTATTTGTGTATTTATATATTTATGCTGGAATTTGTGTATTTATTTATTTATTTATTTATTTGCGTATTTATTTGTTTATTGTTTTTATAGGTTTGTCCTCCATATACCCCTCACAGTATATAAAATATTTTCATATTATTTATTAAATACTTTACTAACGCCTACCCCAACCCTAAACCCAACACTCACAATGTAAATAATAATAATATTAATTGTTGTACAGCGTCACAAAAGAAATATGCATGAGTATCAGGTGAGTATTCGTCAGCTGTATCCCTTCTACACGTTACCCCAGTTTCCAGTAGGTGGCGGTGGATCAAATGCAGAGCGTTTTCCAGCAAACAGCAGCAGAAGAAGAGCACTTCCTCCGGTGAAGGTGACAGTCATGGCGGCCGCAGCGGTGGTTCGAGGAATCGGCTCAAACTTGTCAAAAAACCTGCGTGAAATTCGCCTGCATTTATGCCAGATCTCAGCCGCCAGCCAGGGCACCAGGTGCAGTACTGACCGCTCCTACTGTGTGTGAGAATAAAGGAGAGGAACTGTCCTCTGTGCGTCACCTGAACAAATATTCAGGAGCGTTATTAATGTTGTCCGAATGCGGTTATTATAATTGAGGTAAAGTTGGTTTTATTTTCACACATTCAGACTTTCACCTTAATATAATTTCATTAAAGTATTCTAAATAGTAAAGTCATAATATCAGTCAATGACTATCAAAGTACAACATTGTTGACAGTCAATTAAATAGTGCTAATGTTGTTTCGAAGTCTTCTCACATGCGATTTTAGACACAATACGTAATGTATCATGGTAAACAACATAGATATCGTGCCACAAGTTGTGCTCATAATAGTACATCATTATAATAAATCTCTATTAGTCTTTTAAATTCTGCTATAGTGTTTTAGTGAACATCAAAGTCCGAATGTGTGAGTATATAACCAACTTTACCTCACTGTTATTATACAATATATATTAACTGTGGTTAATAAAGGGACTAAGCCGAAAAGAAAATGAATGAGAAATAATCAGCATATTTACAATGATTCATTTATAATAATCTAAATGTGTGTGTGTGTGCGTGCGTGCGTGTGCGTGTGTGTGTGTGTCTCTCTCTTCTAGTTTTCTGATATTTTCTTATGCTTTGTAATTATTGATGTTTGTTGTTATTATAGGGACTTCATTGAGCAGCATTATGTGACTCTGAAGAAGGCAAACCCTCAGTTCCCCATCCTGATCCGAGAGTGCTCTGGAGTTCAGCCCGTGCTTTGGGCTCGATATGGTATGAAAACACACCTAAAGGGATAGTTCACTCAAAAATGAAAAATTCTGTTATTAATTACTCACTATGGCTTATGGCTGTGCAATTAATTGAAAATTCAGTTTCGGGTTCTAACGATTATGATAAAACATGAATCGAGATGAAGCGATTACTGCATCGTATCCCGCTCCCTTTTCCACACATCTGTTGCTCTGCAAAGCTCAGTTTCAGGTGAAAATGCAGTCGTTTGCAGCATGAGATGCGCATCATTCATTCATGTACATTCGAATCATTGATGTTTTTAAAAGCGCGAAAGAGATCGCATGCTGTTGTGTGTGTGCGCCCGCTCAGCCTCAGAGACGAACAGAGCACACACATCTAAAGTCATTGTAATGTGAGCACTTTAATGGTCAAAAACATGCAGATGTGTGTCAAAACGCGGTGTTTAGTGTTTATTCATATTAACCCTCATTTGTGTAATAAACAAACGAGTTGAGAATTAAAAGACATGTGAAAGAGAAACCATAAATCAGAACCGCGCTGCTCTTAAAGTGACAGCACGCAATATTCCAGCTGCAGACTGTTTTAATCATGAATCAAACAACAAAAGGAGAAAATCCCTCACTGCTCTTGACTGACGGACTGCTGGAGCGATAATTAAAGTGTTTTTCTTACAGTGAAGATGCTTAAAGCACAGTTTTTCATATTTTTAATAATTTTTTTTTTCAGATTTTCATATTTTCTATTGTATTTATTTCCTTTTCCTTATTTACAGGGAGGAAAATAACTGTATATATACACGGTTGAAGTCAGAATTATTAGTGACCCTTTCCCCCCAATTTCTGATTTTTCTTCAACACATTTCTAAACATAACAGATTTAATAACTCATTTCTAATAACTGATTTCGTTTCTTTGCTATGTTGACTGCATATTGTTCAAAATACAAGCATTCAGATTAAAGTGTGACCCAAAGGCTTAATTAGGGTAATTAGGCAAGTGATTGTATAACGGTTGTTTCTTCTTCAGACAATCAAAAATATATATAGCTTAAAGGGGCTAATAACATTGACCTTAAAATAGGTTTAAAATATTTAAACCTGCTTTCATTCTAGCCGAAATAAAACAAATAAGACTTTCTCTAGAAGAAAAAATATTATAGGAAATACTGTGAAAAATGTCTTGCTCTGTTAAACATCATTTGGGAAATATTTAAATAAAAAACAATTAAATTGACTTTAACTGTAATCGTTTTGAATAGTTGTGATTGAGATTTTTCCCATAATCAAACACACAATTATTATTCTATAAAGTCACTTCTGTAACCAGCTGTGAATCTCCAGCATGTGTGTTGAGTTGGAGCAGCGTTTACTTGGCCTGTCACAGTAATCAATATATGGGCTTATTGCACAACACACGGACATGAGCTCAATCTTTTCTAGTCATGCAGTATATAACGCCCATACATAAAATCAATTCCAGCAACGTTTTAGCAGATTCTGCAACATCTCTATCGGAGCTGTCAGTGTCACAATGGGTAAACACTGTAGTATTTACTATAAATTACTATAGTATATTTTCATGTGGATGCCAGACGACTGACAATAGATCTGGAAGCAGATATCGCAGCATCTGTTACTTTTAACCTTGCACTTTTTTTGTTAACATTTATTATTATTTATTTAGGATTAGGGTTGGGCGATGTCGACCAATTTGGCATCGTACGATGTCTATTTATTTATTTATTTTGTATTTTTTTATTGCATAACAAGAACAATAGCATACAAAAAATTAGGAAAACTATGCTTACATTTTTTCACGTCAAAGGAACAAATTAGTAGGGAAAAAAATGTAATAAAATAAAATTACAGGTGATCTAGAAACTACAAAAAAAATTGTATAAGAAAAGGATTCTAAAATTGCATGCATTCTTATAGCATTTTTGTTTTTTGTGTCTTTTAGGGTTTCGATATAATGCTTAAGATCGATTTTAAACATAAATATTAGGCTTATCATTGTCATACGATGTGTTATGTGAAATATTGTGATGGACAATGGCATCATCATCATCATCTTAGGTGGCACTGAATTAATTATTTATGAAAATATGATCTGTGTCGTTATAATTCAATTCAATTCCCCTTTATTTGTGTAGCGCTTATACAATGTAGATTGTGTCAAAGCAGCTTCACATAAAAGGTCACAGTAAATAGGAACAGTGTAGTTAAGTTTGTAGTGTTTAAGTTCAGTTCAGTTGAGCTCAGTTCAGTGTGGTTTAATAATCACTACTGAGAGTCCAAATACTGAAGAGCAAATCCAACGATGCGCAGCTCTACAGATCCCGAACCATGCAAGCCAGTGGTGACAGCGGAGAGGGAAAAAAACTTCACTAAAGGCGGAAGTGAAGAAAAAAAACCTTGAGAGAAACCAGGCTCAGTTGGGCACGACCATTTTAATTTCTCCGCTGGCCAAACGTCTTGTGCAGAGCTGCAGTCTCAGTGGCGGAGGCTGGAAGCTGGCCTCAGCGAAGACTCGTCTGTCTCTGGAGCGTCACAGGAATCAGTCTCATGTTCTCCACTCCTCCATGACCATCACAGCAGCTGCTCAGGATTCGGCCTGGTCCAGGATATGGAAACCTTGGGATCATCTCGTCGTTGGTCTTGGATCGAATCAGTGACTCTGCATAGTCTGGGGGCCTCGGGAAGAGTATCCCCAGGTGGAAATGGAGAATAAAGAAAATAATTAGCGTAGCTGCTGTTCATAGTGTATATAAACAAGATGCAGAACCAGTGTGGAAGCCCCCTAAGTGGTGCACTAAGTGTATGCTTTACTGAACAGATAGGTCTTTAATCTAGTTTTGAATTGGGAGAGTGTGTCTGAGCATGATGGCGTCGATAAACTTGGTTGGTAAAAAAGCTGCACAACCAACAGGAACCAATCAACAGTCTACACAAGTACAAGTGTGAAAGCGAAAGATTGAAGCAGTGTACTGGCACTGACACGTTACCTGATCGATTCAAAAGAGTGAAGATTCGTTAGATAGAGACAAGATGAATTAAACATCACGTTTAACAACTATAATTAGACCGTCGAGACATCATGATTTCTATCTGCGATGGACGATGGCATCGTCTATCAACCCAACCCTATTTAGGATCTGCATTTTCACATTCTTATTCCAATGCCTCATTATTAAATAGTTACAATGACTATAATAAATGAAGTAATCTTAAAGAGCCCATATTATGGGTTTTTGAAAATGCCCTTCCATGTAGTGTGTAACACAGCTCTAAGTGAAGTGAAATATCCAGCTAAGGCTCAAATCTGTAAGTGTACAGTGTTTAAAACTATTGATTCCTCTATAAAGGAGTCGACTCATAGTGCTTCAAACGAGTCGTCTTGATAACGAGTCATTAGGTGTTTCGTGAAAGAGCTGGTAGACTGTGAAGGGCTAGGAGATCTCCTCGCCAGTTCTTGGACTTTTTGCTTGATAAAATAGTTAGTCGTCAGTATTTTCTAGTCCATCGTCTGTGTTTACATTCACCCACTGGCAGCCAAAATCCACTATGAAGCGTGTATGCACTGTGACTACTTTTATATTGTTGATTAGCAGCTGGGCATTTCACTCTGTCTCGCACTGAAGCCTGTCGGTGTCGTCGACCAATCGCAGCAGGCTGTCATCAGTCCAATCAGCGCAGATTAGCTTCGCGCTGAGGAGGGGTTTGGGAACAAATGAATCGCTGAACGATTCATATGGGAGTCGCTGGAATAATTATGTAAAACTAAATGCAGATTATAAGACCATCAAAGTGTTGTTTGACCTTGCATGCAGATTAGACTCTTGTTGGAGACCCTTACAACCTAAATATGACCCTATTTCATGTATAAAATGGGCTCTTTAAGAATAAAAGGATGTGTCTTTTGAAGAGTGTACTTGCATTATGATGCTATTATATTATAATGGCATAAAATAGTCTTAAAATGACAATAACATTGTTTATCGCAATATAATTTGGTGCTATATATATATCATACAACAAAAATAGATATCGTGACAGACCTAACATCACTGGACCATTGCTGAAAATGGAGGATGATGAAGCTCTCAGATTTCATCTGAAATGTATTATTTGTGATCTGAAGGTAGCTGAAGGCCTCAGGGGTTTGGAACGACATGAGGGTGAATAATTAATAACAGAATATTCATTTTTGGTTGATTTAACCCCTTTAAACAAGCATAACTAAAGCAAGTTGTCATTAGGCATAGGCTGGTATAAGATTCTGACAGTATGATAACCTTGGATAAAATATCACGGTTTCATAGTATTGTGATTACTGCTCTAAAATATAGTCTTTTTAAATGTCTGGGTATAAAACTAACTTATTATCCCCATTGAAAACAATATCTTTTATTATTTTTTTAAGTTTTATATTATTTTGGAGCAGTAAACATGTCAGGATAAATAATGAAAATTAATCGTTGACTTCTGTCTTCATTAGTTTTAAAAACACAGATTTCATTACCATTTAAAATTTTCTGCTGGAGATACTGTTGTCTTAAAAACTTTTTAAAAATGTAAATTAATTTTTTACACACACCTTAGGAACGGTATTACAGAAAAACCTTGACTTGGTTTTAAAACCTTGACTTTTCCAAACCGCTGTATACCTTGAAGACGGTTATCGTCCCATGCCTAGTTGTCATATGTGTAATGATGCATCTCTCCACTTCAGGTTTTGGTAAGGAACACAGTGTTTCACTGGACAACATGAGCGCTGAACAGGTGGCCAAAGCACTGGAAACAGTCGTCAATGCAAAGCCCTGAGTGACCCTTCTGATGTAAAAAGATGTAAATGTTGATTGTGTCCCAAACTGAGAATAAATGTATATTCTAAAGATTTTGGTTTGTGGCTCTTTTAAATGAATGTGGCAACATTTTGGTTCAAGTTCTCATATGCATACACCAGTGTTTCCCAACCCTGTTCCTGAAGGCACACCAACAGTCCACATTTTCAACCTCTCCCTAATCAAACACACCTGAATCAACTCAGCAGAACATTAGAAAGACCCCAAAACCTGACACGAATGGGTCAGATAAGGGAGACATACAAAATATGTACTGTTGGTGTGCCTCCAGGAACAGGGTTGGGAAACCCTGGCATACACAACAAACAATTTCAATGAGCAGAAGTGAGCATTCATTAGCTTCATGCTTTAGCCTCATGTGTGGCATATATACAAATAATACAACCATATGCGTATCTTTACCCAGGAGTTATTAGACTCTGTTTTGTTTGCATATTCTTATTCTGACAACTTATTTACATGGCATATTTTGGACTGCATCCATCGCAAGTTGTCGTCAATCGGTTTTATCATTTAAAATCTCCTTTGTTGCACCAAGTTTCCTCTTTCATATCAATCCATATCTGTCTGATTTAAAATATATACACTTCTCAAATAAATAAAGGGAACACTGAAATAACACATCCTAGATCTGAGTGAATGAAATATTCCTGTTAAATACTTTGTTCTTTACGTAGTTAAAAGCAAAATCACACAAAAACTTTCAGTGGAAATCAGATTTATTATCCCATAGAAATCTGGATTTGGGTTCACACTCAAAACTGAAGTGGAAAAACACTACAAGCTGATCCAACTTTCATGTAATGTCCTTAAACAAGTCAAAATGAGGCGCAGTAGTGTGTGTGTGTGTGGCCTCCACGTGCCTGTATGAATTAAGAAATAGTTATAGGGTATTTTTAATGTAAATCAATTTTAAATGCAGGAAGCTGTTATCAATACCTGCTATTTATATAAGAAAAAAAGCAAACATGCTAAAATATATATTAAATATTGTAATATAAACAACTGACCCATTAATATAGTTTTCTATAACTTATACTACAATACACCACAGTTTACTGTAGTAAAAACTAAAGTATAGCAGTATACTTTACTAAAATACTGTACACGCTCAGAAATAAAGGTTCAAAATCTGTCACTGAGGTGGTACACTTTCTCAAGGTACGCTTTTGTACCATACAGGTGGACATTAGTACCTTTAGGGTTCACTTTTGTACCTTTAAGTTACTGTGAGGTACACATTTGTACGTTTTAGGTATTAATGTGTCTTTTAAGGACATGTTAAGAACAAAAATGTACCGACAGATTTGTACCTTTAATTCTGACAGTGCATACTACAGTATCACTTCACTATAGTTAATAGTATGGTGTAGCATTCATTGACAGCATTGTAAATAATATATTTCTTTATTTAACCAGATAAAAACCCATTGAGATCAAGATATTACTCATATACTATAATACTATCATACTATAATATTTCAGTAGAATATTCTTAAAACATTACAGTATAAATTACTTTTTTCATGTGAACAATTTAAATATATTCAACTAATGCATGAAGCTGTTATCAATGCCTGGTATTTATATTACATTGCAAAAAATATGCCAAAAAATTTGATGATAGTTAAAACCCTCGAGGCTCAGAAATAGACAATCGACTATTCAGTTCTTGTAGCCTTCGTCATGGCAGAGTTGGACTGTTTACAACACTGAGGAGGGGCTGATTTTAATATCATGGCGATATTTATCACATTTCACGCTTTTTGTGAGTGCAAGACGCAGTAAATTTGGGCGTATGGTTACGCAATACACTGTTTACTAAGAATAGCCTATATATTTGTATTGTTTAGCCTATATATTTGTATAAGACCGGTAAATATCGAGTTTTCTTTGGCACTTTTCAAGCATTTTGTAAATGCAAGACGCGGCAACTTGGGCGTATATGCTTACGCAATGAACTGTTTACTAACAAAAAAGCCTGTTTTATCGCTGTATTTCTCGATACATTGCACAATAGCCTATATATTTGAACATATATTGAGGCAGTCTGTATAGTCGGTCAAATGTTGTTGTTTTTTGCCACTTTTTCGCCATAATCAACCCGAATGATGACTGAATCCTCCCAGCGGTTTTCCAACGCCACGTCGCGCTGCCTTCAGCCAGACTTCCAGAACAAAAGCGCTTGTCATTATTAAAGTTTATCGTCTGTCTCCACACTAAACTAAACTTCAACAAAACTGATGTGAACTTCGACCGAGTGTCCGTTTATTCTGAAGAGGATATGGCTTTGTTTGTGCTCCTCATCCTCGGTCTTCCAGCGTGTGCGTCCATGAGATCAAACCGAGAGGACTTCGATGATTTTCGGGTTGAAGAAAAGCCAGAAGCTGCAGCTTTTAAACCCAAACAACCTCCACATATCATCTTTATTCTGACCGACGACCAAGGCTTCAATGACATCGGCTACCACAGCGGGGAGATCCGAAGCCCGACGCTGGATAAACTGGCCTCGGAGGGGGTCCGGCTGGAGAACTACTATGTCCAGCCGCTGTGCACGCCGTCCCGCAGCCAGCTCATCACAGGCAGGTCATTCAGCTTATTCACAGTATTTATCTTGAATGACAGCCCCTGTACACGACTTTTATTTTGAATGGGACCTATTGTGCAAAAATTTGTTTTATAAGGGCTTTAAATACAATTGTGTGGCAGCAGTGTGTGAATTTAACCAGCTTCTAATGGTAAAAATGTATTAATTTTATTGTTTATAGTTGTGCTTGATTAAAAACAGTCAGCAGAAACACTTTGACATTCTCCCTTTGTAGGGGGAAAGCCCCGCCCACCAGTGATGGTCTCTCCCTCATTAGCATAGGAGGTTAGTCTTGTTTTGAATCTGCCACTATGCTGACACACAGGCATTTGTTGCTCCGCCCTCTTT
Source organism: Danio aesculapii (assembly GCF_903798145.1). NCBI lineage: Eukaryota > Metazoa > Chordata > Actinopteri > Cypriniformes > Danionidae > Danio > Danio aesculapii. The sequence continues at coordinate 2,246,957 of NC_079455.1, forward strand.
TGAAAATAGCACAGCTTTTAAGTTGGTTTCACGAAGTATGAGGGGCGTGTATTTTTTTCAGCGTGCATGATAACAAGCAGGATTCATGCAACATTGACACATCAGCGTCAAGCAGGAGCGGTTCATGAGGCGCGTGTGTATGGTTTTCTGCAGACATGCATCATTTTGTTTTCGATTAAACCCAGCCTGATCTCACAAGACAATGTAAGTATTTTACGTTTTGTCAGTTTTGTACCAGTTCAGTCGGACGAAATTGCACGATTTTAAAAGGGAGGTGTGGCACCTAACCCCACCCCTAAACCCAACCATCATTGGGGGATGAGCAAATCGTAGTAAATTGTACAAATTAGATCATACGAATTCGTACAAATTAGCCACTAAATCAAAAAGTTACAAATTGCCGTGAGATTGTGTTGATTAAACCACATTGCGTTCACAAGCATAGATTTGGTTCTTCAAACAGACAAGTGTATTCTTATTATGATTTGGTCTATATACAATGCCATCCTCCATCGCCGATAGACATCACGATGCTGAGCCGGCATCGCAATCTTCCACCCTGCCCCCATCGCAGCAGCAACCTACTCGCGAAAAATACACACGGCCCCGTTTACACTAATACGTCTAAGTTTTAAAACGGCATTTTAGAACGAAAACGATCCACGTCCACACTGACGTTCCATCTAGCATTTCTGAACAACCCTCGGCCACACTATACTACTGAAAATGCACATCATTTAACCACACACTCACACACTCTGGCATGCACTGCAGCGTATGTGCACGTCTGAGCTCCAGGCAGTCAGCGGGTGCTTTGAGCACAAAACCCCAGAGAGCAGTGCACGTTGGACAGTTTATCACGGATGTACCGCTGGATCGTGTCTCACTATAGTTGTTAAATGTGATACTTAATTCATCTTGTCTCTATCTAACGACTCTTCGGTCTTTCGAATCTATCAGGTAACGTGTCACAGTGTCAGCAGACTGCTTTGATCTTCCGCTTTCACACTTGTACCCAGTAATTTTAGTGTAAACCTCAGATACTGTTGGTTGGGCACCTTTTTTACCAGCCAAGTTTGTCGACGGCATTATAACGACACAGATCACTCTGCCTATTCATGCCAGAGTCCTGTGAAAAAAGTGTGTAACTTCTCTTTATTTATTTATGATTTGGTTTTGGGTGAAACAAAGACCATGCGGGTCAGGTAGTCGAAACGGTAGGCTACAAATAATTAATTAGTTATAAATTACTATTCATAAATAAATAATTCACCGCTGCCTACAACGACGATGCCATTGTCCATCACGATGTTTCACATTAGACATTAGACAATTACCCTAATTCCTATGGTGTGTTCACAACATCCTGCGACATGATTCACGCGAATGAGGCGGGTCACACAAATGAAGCTGCGTGAATTAAGCGCATTGCGCGTTTGACGCACTTTACACGGGAACCTCGGGAGTCTTGTAATTCGCTCAAGTTGGAATATTTGAACTCTAGTGGACATACATGCCACATTACCTAATCAGGAGCATGCTCTTGTAGGGGGGTGATTATGACCTAGCACCTGCAGTTGGTGTCCAGAGGGGGGAAGTCCTCCCACCGACACCGGACAACAGCTCATCAAACTGAGCTCGGCTCAGTTGGAAGCACTGCTGAAAGCCTCCATCATCCAGGTATAGTTTCTGGAGGAGTTGATGAACTCACAGAGCTGGGTGCTTCTCTGAAAGGATCTTGTGATATCAGATACAGCGACGAATGAATCTACGCTGTTTATCAGCCTTCCTAAAGCATATAAAGCACAACTACTCTCTCAGTTAATTCCATGTTAGCCATTTAGCAACTAAGCTAGAGTCAACGGGAAGACAGAAGCCCCGCCCATGACACAAATCCACATCTATTGTGAAGTGAATTTGACGCATGAATGAAGCAAGTAAACCTAAAATGTTCACGTGTCTATTTACGCACGAATAGCAGGACATTTTTGGTGCCAACACCATTACAAAATTAATTACTCAAAAAAGAAAACCCATATTGTTTAATTTATTGTATAATTTGTTTATTCTTTCCTTTAGGTATCAAATTCACACCGGCCTCCAGCACTCCATCATCAGGCCACGTCAACCCAACTGCCTTCCTCTGGATGTGGTCACGCTCCCTCAGCGCCTTCAGGAAATCGGCTACTCCACTCACATGGTTGGGAAGTGGCATTTGGGTTTCTATCGGAAAGACTGTTTGCCAACACGCCGCGGATTTCACACTTACTTCGGTTCATTGACCGGCAGTGTGGACTACTACACATATGGCTCATGTGACGGCAAGTCACTGTGTGGATTTGACCTCCACGAAGGAGAGTCAGTGGCTTGGGGGAGAGCAGGGAAGTACTCAACTCACCTCTACACCCAAAGAGTGCGCAAAATATTAGCCACACACGACCCAACCAGTCAGCCCCTTTTTATTTTCCTTTCCCTTCAGGCGGTGCATACTCCTCTAAAGCCGCCCAAAGAGTACATCTACCCATACCGCAACATAGGCAACGTTCCTCGCAGGAAATATGCAGCAATGGTTTCTATAGTTGACGAGGCAGTCCGGAATATAACATATGCACTGCGCAAGTATGGCTTCTACCGAAATAGTGTTGTCATATTCTCCACTGATAATGGGGCGCAACCACTAACAGGGGGCAGTAATTGGCCCCTACGAGGGTGTAAGGGAACATATTGGGAAGGTGGCATTAGAGGAGTGGGTTTTGTGCATAGTCCCTTGATACGCCATCGAAGAAGGGTTAGCAGAGACCTTATTCACATTACCGACTGGTATCCAACTCTAGTTGGACTTGCTGGGGGAAATGTGTCCCAGCATCAGGGGTTAGATGGGTTTGATGTTTGGCCAACTATTAGCGAGGGGAAAGAATCACCACGATTAGAAATTCTTCATAATATTGACCCTCTTAATCGCCGCAGTCGGGGTTCACTTAAGGATGGCTATGGACTTTGGGACACCATCGTACAGGCGGCCATTAGAGTAGGTGACTGGAAGCTCCTGACAGGTGATCCTGGGAATGGGGATTGGGTGCCGCCACATGTCCTTACAAACTTCCCCAGCAGCTGGTGGCACCTGGAGCGAGATATTGGAGAAAAGAGGAAATCAGTTTGGCTTTTCAATGTAACAGGTGACCCTTGTGAACGGCATGACCTTGCGGTGCACAGGCCTGATGTTGTTAAGGAGCTGCTAGCAAGGCTAGCCTTTTACAATCGCACCGCAATACCTGTCCGCTACCCGCCTGATGATACCCGTGCCAACCCTAGTGCGAATGGAGGGGCATGGAGACCTTGGGTGGGGGAAGATGAGGAGGAGGAAAACTGGGACGGAGTTTATTATAAGAGAGGAAAGAATCGCAAAAGGAAGAAATGTAAGCTCTGCAAGTTGCAATCTTTTTTTAAGAAGTTCAACTTAAAGATCATGTCAAAACAAATATAGGGATCTTCCGGTATTGGATATCACTGATAAGACTAAACTTAATTGCTGACCATGTACAGGGGTTGGACAATGAACCTGAATAATTAATTAGTATGGTGTCCGGCCTCCTTTTGCCGCCAGTACAGCATTAATTGCCCTTGAAAATGACAGATACAAGTCTTGCTAAGTAGTCAGAGGGATTTTGAGCTATATTTCTTGCAGAATAGTGGCCAGGTTACTACGTGATGCTGATAGAGGAAAACCTTTCCTGACTCGCTCCTCCAAAACACCCCAAAGTGGCTCAATAATATTTAGATTTTGTGACTGTGCAGGCCATGGGAGATGTTCAACTTCACTTTCATGTTCATCAAACCCCTCTGTCACCAGTCTTGCTGTTTGTATTGGTACATTATTATCCTAATACATGGAACGACCTTCAGGATACAATGTTTGACCCATTGGGTGCACATGGTCCTCCAGAACGGTTCAGTAGTCCTTGGCAGTGATGTTCCATCTAGCACAAGTATTTGGCATAGGGAATGCCATGATATTGCAGCCCAAACCATCACTGATCCACACCCATGCTTCTGGGCAAGCAACAGTCTGGGTGGTTCACTTCTTTGGGGCTTCTCCACACAGTAACTCTCCTGGATGTGGGAACGACAGTGAAGGTGGACTCATCAGGGAACAATACATGTTTCAAATTGTCCACAGCCCAAACTTTTTGCTCTAACACCATTGAATCAGATGTTTGGCATTGGCACGGGTGACTATAGCAGTCGGCCATGTATATTGACCCTGTGAAGCTCCTGATCAACAGTTTTGGTGGAAACAGGAGAGTTGAGGTGCACATTTAATTCTGCTGTGAGTTGAGCAGCTGCGGTTTTATGTTTTGGGATACAATCCAGGCTATCAGATGGTTTCCTCTTGTGTTTACAGTTACTCCTGTTGGATGTGAATCTTCTTCTTGGTGGTTTGCTGACATTACTCTGGATACTGATAATCACAAAGACTTGCTGTCTCGGTCACAGATGCGCCAGCAAGACGTGCACCTACAATCCTCTTGTGAACTTGGATGTCACCCATCATGTTGCATGCACTGCCATATTTTAAGCAAATCTGTGCTATTACTCTGCTTATTAAGCCTTCACACTCTGCTCTTACAGGTGGAATCAATGAAGATTGGCCACCAGGCTGCTCAAATTTAGTTATGAAACCTCCAACACTAAATTGTTTCAGTTTCATTGTCCAAACCCTTTAAATAACCTAATGCCAGGCATACAGTGTGCAATTTACATCCGATTTTGAGCCAAAGTGTGACTCTTCTTTGAATCTAGACAAATTTCAGCCTTGTCGTGCCGTGTTCATGCGGTATACATGGAGAACAGAGAGGAAATTAACCTGTCCCGATGGGCAATCAGATGATTTTCGGATATGTCAGCCCTTATGCTCTTCAGTGTTTGGACTTTCAGCAGTAAAAATTAAACCACACTGAACTCAACTCAACTAAACTGTGAAAACTGGACTGACACATTTTCCATTTACTAGAACTTCTGTGTTAAGCTGCTTTGACACAATCTACATTGTAAAAGCGCTAGAGAAATAAAGATATACTGAATTATGAGGAAAGCACACAATTGGATCACAGCTACGAATCGATTGAGTTGAACTCAGTGTTTGTGTCCTGACTCCACCTGTGGAAATATAGAAACAAACACGCATCCTTCCAGGTTCATGGTAGGGCGATGGTGCAATATTAAAGGAGCTCTTCTAGAACATAGAGAAACAATTAAAAACATATAATATTTCAGACTGATTTTACGAGGATTTTACTGATTATTTCTGTCAGTTTAGTTACTAATTCGTACAAATTCGTACAAGTTCAAATACAAATCGCCTAGAATTGTTCCAGGACTATGTGCATTTTTCAATAAGATACAAAAAATTCAGCTTTTTTCAGGCTTGACGGCATTTTAATAAGTAATAATTGCATACAAGACTTGTAGTTTGACACACAGTTTTTGTCATTCAGTTTCTTTTCGGCTTAGTCCCGTTATTAATCTGGGGTCGCCACAGTGGAATAAACCACCAACTCATCCAGCATATGTTTTACGCAGCAGATGCTCTTCCAGCTGCAACGCATCACTGGGAAACACCCATACACGCTCATTCATACACACTCATACACAACGGACAATTTAGCCTACCCAATTCTCCTATAGCACATGTGTTTGGACTTGTGGGGGAAACCAAAGCACCCGGAGGAAACCCACGCCAACACGGGGAGAACATGCACACTCCGCAGCTGAGGCTTGAACAAGTGACCTTCTTTCTGTGAGGCGATTGAGCTACCCACTGCACGCCTTCAGCTTTTGTATTAATTAATAAACACTAAGATTTTTGTTTGTTTTACTTTTTAAAGGGCAACAACATCGAGAATATGTATAGTAACCATCACATATAGTTATGATTTTGGGTTTGTTTTTTGCCGTTACGCTTGAGACGGTGTCGTTTTCAGTGCAGCAAGACTTTATTGTGAAGTTGGCTTTAATAGTTCTGTAGCCTAAAATTATGAATTGACAATATTTGCGCTTAAGTATACGTGTATACTTATACTGATAAAACAAATTAGTTAACATGCTGTTTATATTAATTATGGATATTTAAAGCAATTGATTTTTAAAAAGGAGGCGTGGCACCAAACTCCAATTGTATGAATGAAATCGTACTAATTCATATGAATTAGCCACTATATCAAAAAGTTACGAATTGTCGTGAGGTTGTGTTGAATATTCTGTTCCAATATTTGTAAGATACAGATCTGATTAAGATTATATATATATATATACTCTAGAAGAAGCATCGTATGAATTACTGGTCCCTATATTATTGTTTATTTGTTCATTTTTGAAGCTGCTAGTGGCCGAAAGCAGTGCTTTTTTAAAATGTCCAACTCATTCAGACGGTTATGAAGCAGAGGAACGTTGGAAAATCTTTAAGCTTTACTTTTCTGTTTCATTCATGTTATTAAATAAGCAATGTTGCGGAAAATCAGGCAAAAAATTTGATTGCATGCAGTTGCAAAAGGTCACTGGCTCGAGTCCCAACTGGGTCAGTTAGCATTTCCGTGTGGAGTTTGCATGTTCTCCCCGTGTTGGCGTAGGTTTCCTCCAGGTGCTCCGGTTTCCCCCACAGTCCAAACACATGTGCTATAGGGGAAATGAATAAACTAAACAGGCTGTAGTGTATGAGTGTATGTGTGTGTGAGAGAGAATGAGTGTGTATGGGTGTTTTCCAGTACTGGGTTGCAGCTGGAAGGGCATCCGCTACGTAAAACATATGCTGGAGCTGTTGGCGGTTCACTCACAGACACACCAACTGGCCCAGCCAGGACTCGAACCAGCGCCCTTCATGCTGTGAGAGGACAGTGCTAACCACTGAGCCACCATGTCACCCTTATATTTAATTTATTTTTTATATTTTATATATTACAAAAAGGTTTTAAAACAACAGAAATTTGTAAATTATATAATCTTTTTCTTTAATATGATGTGTATATACAACTTCTGTATATCTTCTGGGGGGGGGTGTTCATTTTTTTTAATACAGTACTGCAATTGTAGTAAGTAAAGTTTTATTTGTTTTATTTCAGCTAGAATGAAAAAAATTTTTTATTTTTTAAATATCATTAGCAATATTATTAGCCCTCTATTTTTTCAGATTGTCTACAGAACAAACCTCTGTAATACAATGAGCCCCAACTTTCCTAATTAACCTATTTAAGCCTTTAAATGTCACTTTAAGCTGTATAGAAGTGTCCTGAAGAATATCTAGTCTAATATTTACTGTCATCATGACAAAGAGAAAATAAATCAGTTATTAGAAATGAGTTATTAAAACTATTATGATTAGAAATGTGTTAAAACAAATCATCTCTCTGTTAAACAGAAACTGGGGGAAAAATACAGGAGGCCTAATAATTCTGACTTCAACTGTGTCTGTAAATACAAGTACTTGTACTTATTTTACAGCTAATTGCATGCATTTTGTAAATAAATGGTTAAGTAGGAGATAAAACATGAGTGACTGTCAAACTACTGTGTCATATCACAGGTGTCCTGCAGGTGACGGTCTGAGACTGTGTTCTTGGCACTGATGCATGTGACATCTCTTATAAGACTTGCTGAAACACTCTTTAAAATGATTTGGATGGTCATTTATACAGTACGACCTTGTTAGTCTTAAGGGATTGCTTTCAATTTTCAGATTAGGGCGTCGTCTTGGTCTTATATGAAAATAAATACAGAAATATGACAAGTTCATATACATTATTTCTCATATGTGCAACAGATTTGTTTTACCCAACAGTCAACTTTATCAAATGAAACTCAAAATTGACTGAAAGTTAATTGTACTCATTTGAAAAGAGTTTTGAACTCAGTGTTGAAGGTAATGTGTTAATTAAATACCACATTACTTCAACTTAAATGGAGCAAGTTCACAGTACTCATATAGATTTGTTTTTTTAACTCAAATGCTTTGTAGCAATCGGTGTTCTCAAATGGTTTGAGTTGCCTTAACTTATTAGTTTTTACAGTACTCAGTTGGTTTGAGTTCTCTTCACTTATCGGGTTTTACTGTGCTCAGATTGCTTCGTTGACTCAAGTGGATTAAGTTCACAGTTCTGATAGGATTAGTTTTGGAACTTAAATGGTTTGCTGCAATCGGTCTCCTCAAATGGTTTGAGTTGCCATAACTTTTTGGGTTTTACATAGCTATAAGTTAGGCATATGTGTCCACATGGCCAAATATGTGAACACATACACTGTAAGAAATAATATCATCAATTAGTCATGACAGCATATGTTTTTTGTAACTTGTTAAACTAAGTTAATCATGTTATAACTTAATTTTTTAAGTTAAACAAGCTATTTTAAGTCAGTTGAACAGTTTTTACAGTGCATGTAATTATATCTAATTAACATACTGTATGCTGTTTGTAATTCCGATGGTTGAAGAATATATGTAACTAATCTTGCAATATTTGACAAATATTTTCATGTGCATACACTCTAAAAAATGTGTGGTTATTTCAACTCAATTCTGGTTGTAATAGGGACTAACCCATCTGCTGGGTTCATTTTATAATGAAAGTAATAGGGCCAAATTTAAGTTTAAATAACCCTGCTTTTTAGAGTGTATGACTTATTTTATAGGCCTAAATGCACGGTGCAAATTACAAAGGGGTTAGGCTGGATTGACCCTCCTAATTAAGGCTTGATCCCCCTGAACTCTGAAAACTTAAATACATTTTATGAACAAATTAGATGCAATCTCTACTAAATAAAACCAGCTTAAACCAGCCTAGGCTGGTTTTAGCTGGTTGACCAGCCTGGTTTTAGAGGGGTTTTGGCCATTTCCAGGCTGTTTTCCAGCCATTTCCAGCCTGGTCTTAGATGTTCAGGCTGGAAAATGACCAGCTAAAACCAGCTTGGTTTAAGATGGACATAGTTGGTTTTGGCTGGGCTCCCAACCTGGCTAGGCTGTGCAAGCTGGTTTTAGCTGGTCATCTCCAAGCCTGACCAGCTAAGACCAGGCTGGAAATGGCTGGAAACCAGCCTGGAAGTGGCCAAAACCCCTCTAAAACCAGCCAACCAGCCTAGGCTGGTTTAGGCTGTTTTTTTCAGTAGGGATTTAAATAAACACATACATTTGATTCTCCGAATCATGTATTACACAAAATAACATTACCAAAAAAGGATGGATGTATAATGTTTAAAGAATGTATAAATCGCACACTGCCTATATGTGAAATATATGTGGGAAAACGTGTGTGTGAATTGCATTGTTCAGAAGTCTAAATGGGGGAATATTGAATGTAAATTAACACTGTGTGACCTAATGCTAAAATGCTGCATGCGGTTGTTTTATCCCAAAGTTGGGTCAAATATGGTCAAACCCAACCGAAAATATCCATGTTTGAGCCAATGTTGGGTTATAACAGCAACGCATTTTTACAGTGTCAGGTCATTAGCCTACGTTACATCTTAAGATCATTGACGAGTTATTCCCGATCGCTTTATTATTGCAGCTATTTGTTTTGTCATAAAAAATGTTATAGTAAAATAATGTTGCTATCTGCTACTGTATTTATCACCTGCTAAATTATGCTAAATATAAACCTAATAAAATCAAGTCGAGACTGGAAAGAAAGTACTGGTTGCCTTAAATTTTTAAGCTGAATCGAATTAACCTTATGAGTCCATTGAACTTATGTAAAACTGACTTAATTATTTTAATAAGTTTCAAAACATATGCTGCCAGGGCTAAATGATCATATGATTTTGATAGTGCATATATAGCTAGACATTTTGCTAATTCAATTGAAATAATTGTAATTAAATTTATTTAATTATAATTGAAAAATAAAATAAAAGCCCGTGTCATTCACGAACAAGCGTTGTTGTTTTCTTCTTTATTGCACAGAGATTGCTGAAATAAGGAAACATGAGCTGCAAGGTGTGGCTTTTATGAATGAATTATCGGAAGGAAAAAGTTCAGTGCTTTGCACTTGCAAGTACAAATCCAATGTTAACGAGCTCTCCGCCACGAGACCTTTGCTTTCTGCATGATCAACCCTTATTTTGCATTACATTTACTTTGCACGCTGCTTTGGATAATTCAGCACAAATGCAATGTGTTTCACAGAAGTTAAAATAGACATAATTTACAGTGGACAAAACTATTTTATAGGCCAATTTCTGTTCGTAATTTGTATTAAATATTGCATCAGTCAACCTGTTTATCTTCTCTATTTTGATTCTGTATTCATCTCTAAAATAACATCTTTTAAAACTTGCACTGATTAAAATTAATAATAATAATAATAATAATGACATTGGTGTTTTCCGATGGTCGTGTAGTGATCCAGTTGACAGTGTGAATCAATATGTACTATATAGGCCTAATTTAAATGCTAAAGAAATGTCTGTTATCTTAAGACGAGGAATGTGTTCATAAAACGGTGTGAATATTAAGTTTACGAGAACAGTAGGCCTAATAAAAATTAACCACTCGCAAACACAAACTCAAGCAGGCAATAAGAAAACAACGTATCTTTGCATTATAGCGTTATCTTATCAGAGGCTTTTTTTAGTCGAGTAAAATGAAGCTATACCACCGTATATTACCCATATAACCTGATGCTTGTCATACCAGCTTGAACTCTTAGCTGCCAACATAGCTAAATAATACTGTAAATTGTCTTAGTTTTTGAACGAGTAGGCTTAATTTAATGTTGTGGTAACTTTAGATTTGCTACCATAAATAAATTACTCAATATTACAGTTTTAATATGAATATATACTATAAAATATTATACTTTAAGCTGTGTACCGACCTTTTCATGTGGGATAGTACTAATTTAAAGTAGGCATAATAGAGTTTTTCAACAAAACTATAAAGTAGTTATTACCTTATGGTAACTTCAGAGTTGTTAGTATTATAAACAAAATACTCAATATTGTAGTTTTATTATGCTATTGTCATGGATTGGTCAGGCTCTCACGACCCCCACTCACGAAGATCACCATCACCTGACTTCTAATGAGCACACAGCTGCATCACATTCACGAGCACCAGATAAAAGCACAGCACTCCAGTCGCTCATTGTCCGGGCTCGTCTCGACGAAAGCGGACAACTGAGCGACCACTCAGCGTAGTCATCCTCAGCTAAAACAAACGATTTACTTACCTGTTCTCTTTGTATTCCTCCTAGTCTTCCTGGTCCTCCCGAATCGTCCTGTCTTCCAGTCCTTCCAAGTCTGTGTCATCCTCTGTCAGCTGTATCTGGTGTGTGCTGTCCATCCTCGTGTATTCCTGTTACCCAGCCACGGAGGAAAAGACCCCAACATCATTCCTGATCCTCCTGGCTATCCTTCATGTGCTCCTTGTTGTCATTTAATAAACACCCTAACGTTTCCTTACCTCTGTCTCCTGTCCGCTTCATAACAGAAGCCCGGACCTTTAACGACGACAACATGAGCACCCCCGATCACCTTCAAGAGCTGGTGGACCAGTTGAAGCGGATTCTACAGCCACCAGCTCCACTTTCCAACGCACCACCAGCACCGAGCACTTCCGCCTCCACAGTTTCTTCTTCGGCCCTTCCTTCCAGTCCCATGGCCCGACCAGCGCCCTACTCAGGCGGAGCGGGGGAGTGCAATGGTTTTCTGTTACAATGTTCCCTCATATTCGAAATGCAACCTTCTCTATATCCCACAGATAAGTCGAAGATCGCCTACATCGTATCTCTACTCTCTGGACCTGCACTTAAATGGGCTGAGACGATCTGGAACCAAGCCGGGCCGGTCATGAATTCCATCACTACCTTCACGGAGTATTTCAAAGAGGTGTTTGGACGTTCTGATGGGGAAGTAGCCGCTGGAGAGCAGCTGTATCATCTAAAGCAAGGTACTCTATCTACACAGGAATATGCTCTCCGGTTTCGCACTCTAGCAGCTGCAAGTGGATGGAATGAGAGATCGTTGTTGACCACGTACCGGCTCGGCTTGGAACCCACTCTCCGAATCCAACTGGCCACATTAGATGATACAATGGGTCTGGAGAGATTCATCCAACATTCTCTCCGATGTTCCGATCGTCTCCGTTCCTATCAACAGGACACCATCACCCCCTCGTCTGCACTCCTCCAATCGCCTGAGTCAACAGCCTCTCCAGAACCAGAACCCATGATAATAGAGTCTGGAAGACTGACATCAGCGGAACGACAGAGGAGGCTGACCCGGGGTCTGTGTCTATACTGCGGTGTCAGTGGACACACCCGTATGGAGTGTCCCCTTCGTCCCATTCGGACTTCAGTGAGTGTATTCAGTACGAATATTGAACAATGTAAACCACTTACTACCACCGTACAAATAACTACTGCCTCTATTTCTCTCCTTGTCACAGCCCTCATCGACTCCGGGTCAGCAGGGAACTTCATCTCCCAATCCCTCTGTCGTCAACTCCACCTCCGTACTGAGGCGTCCTCGCATATATACCAGATACAACCGATAACCCAGTGCACTCGATCTTCGACCCGTATCCATCGACAATGCGAAGACATCCTTCTTCAAGTGGGGTTGTTACATCAAGAGAGGATTCAATTTCTGGTTCTGGAGGGTGCAAATATGGACATCATTCTAGGGCGCCCGTGGCTGGTGAAGCACGATCCCATCATCTCTTGGGGCACAGGAGAGATAAAGAAATGGGGATCTGGATGTACACCTGCCTGTTTTCCAAATCTCCCTCTTCAAGGTCGGAACCCCATTTCTTTGTTCGCAACATCGGTCGAGAGCCCTCCTGAGAAGCAGTCTATCCACATTCCTAAGGAGTACAGCTCCTTTCATGATGTCTTCTGCCCCAAGAGAGCTTCCCAGCTACCGCCGCATCGGCCATGGGACTGCGCGATCGACCTAGTTCCAGATGCCCAGTTGCCAAGAGGTAGGATCTACCCGCTCTCGCTTCCAGAGAATCAGGCAATGGAAGATTACATAAGGGAGGCTCTGAGTCAGGGGTACATACGTCACTCAAAATCACCAGCCGCCTCAAGCTTCTTCTTTGTGGCCAAGAAGGACGGAGGGCTGCGTCCATGCATCGACTACAGGGTCCTAAATAACGGTACAGTAAAATACCGATATCCCCTTCCTCTGGTACCAGCCGCTTTGGAACAGCTCCGAGAAGCTAAAGTCTTCACTAAATTGGACCTCCGCAGCGCGTATAATCTGATAAGAATACGTGAGGGGGACCAATGGAAGACAGCATTCGTGACCCCTACTGGCCACTATGAATATGAGGTCATGCCTTACGGTCTGGTCAACGCCCCCCTCCGTATTCCAAAACTTCATTCATGAAGTCCTCCGGGAGTTTCTTCACCACTGTGTAATAGTGTACATAGATGACATCCTCATTTACTCCCGGAGTGAGGCCGAACATCGCCAACACGTTGCGGAGGTCCTACACACATTGAGAGAACATCACCTCTACCTCAAAGCGGAGAAATGCTCATTCCACCAGAAGTCGATTCATTTCTTGGGATACATCATTGACCAAACCGGTATACGTATGGATGGGAAGAAAATTGAGGCTGTTCTATCCTGGTCAGAACCCACTTCCATTAAGGAGCTCCAGAGGTTTCTTGGGTTTGCTAACTTTTATAGACGGTTTATCAAGGACTACAGCAGGATTACATCACCTCTCACTAATCTCCTCAAGGGTAAACCCAAAGGACTGGAGTGGACCAAAGAAGCAGCCGCAGCCTTCCGCCTTCTTAAGAAGGAGTTCACAAGGGCCCCACTCCTGACTCATCCTGACCCAAATCTTCCTTTCGTGGTGGAAGTGGACGCATCCACCACCGGCGTCGGGGCAGTATTATCTCAACATCATGATACACCGCCCCGACTGCATCCCTGTGCCTATTTCTCTCGGAAGTTGAGCCCGGCGGAGCAGAATTACAGCATAGGAGACAGGGAGCTTCTAGCAATCAAGCTAGCCTTGGAGGAGTGGCGTCACTGGTTGGAGGGAGCCAAACATCCGTTCCAGGTGATCACAGATCACAAAAACCTCCAATACATCAAAGAGGCCAAGAGACTATGTCCACGTCAAGCCAGATGGTCACTTTTCTTCTCACGTTTTGATTTCTCCATTTCCTATCGTCCAGGACCCAAGAATCTAAGAGCAGACGCTCTCTCTCGTTTACACGAGCATCACGATCATGAAGAACTCCCAACGAAGATTCTTCCCGAACACATCTCCATTTGTCCGATCACCTGGAACGCTCCTCCAGTCGCTGCCACTCCGGACGCCCCTGCTCCGCCGGGATGCCCTCCTCATCGGCAGTTCATACCACCTGAACACCGGGTAGATCTGATCCACTCCTTACATACCTCGCTAGGCACTGGACATCCAGGGATCAACAATACTCTCTCGCTAGTATCCCAACGATTCTGGTGGCCAAACATGGCAAGGGATGTGAGGCAATATGTTCAGGGCTGTAAGGACTGTGCCCAATCCAAGAGCCCACGTCATCTACCCGCTGGAAAGCTCCATCCCTTGCCGATTCCGAACCGTCCCTGGTCACACCTAGGAGTGGACTTTATCACTGACCTCCCTTCGTCAGAAGGTAATACCTGTATTCTAGTCATAGTAGATAGATTCTCAAAGTTTGTCAAACTAATCCCTCTGAAAGGTCTTCCCACAGCCTTTGAAACTGCCGACAATATCTTTAATCAAGTCTTCAGGTCATTTGGTATTCCAGAAGATATTGTGTCGGACAGAGGTCCACAGTTCATCTCACGTCTATGGAAAGCCTTCTTCAAGCTCCTAGGTGTGGCCGTCAGCCTCTCTTCTGGATATCATCCCCAAACCAACGGGCAGACAGAGAGGAAGATTCAGGAGGTGGGACGGTTCCTGAGGACCTTCTGCAGTGGTCACCAGAACTCCTGGAGCCAGTATTTGGGCTGGGCAGAATATGCCCAAAATTCACTGCGGCAACCCTCCACCGGACTCACGCCATTCCAGTGCGTCCTGGGCTTCCAACCACCGCTCTTTCCCTGGGATGGCGAACCATCTGATGTCCCCGCAGTGGATCACTGGTTCCGGGAGAGCGAGAGAGTCTGGGACGAGGCTCATCAACATCTGCAGAGGGCAGTCCGTCGAAGCAAGGTAACCGCCGATAGGAGAAGGTCTGAAGAACCCAGATACACACCCGGACAAAAGGTGTGGCTATCCACCCGGGACATACGCATGCGACTGCCCTCTCGCAAGTTAAGTCCCCGATTTGTTGGTCCCTTCACCATCGTGGAACAGGTTAACCCCGTCACCTACAAACTACAATTACCCTCTCACTACCGTATTCACCCTACATTCCACGTATCACTCCTGAAACCCTATCACGATCCTGTTCTTCCCTCCACAGAGCCTGACCACGAAGAGGAACCCCCTCCTCCACTGCTCCTAGAAGAAGGAGCCGTCTACGCAGTGAAGGAGATCTTGCGTTCCCGACGTCGTGGTGGCCAGTTGGAGTACCTGGTGGACTGGGAAGGGTACGGCCCCGAAGAAAGGACATGGGTTCCCAGAGCTGATATTCTCGATCCTAGTCTCATGGTGGAGTTTCATGAGAGCCACCCTGAGTTCCCAGCGCCTAGAGGCAGAGGGAGACCACCACGGCGTCGGAGGTGTCGGCCCTCAGGAGCGGGCCCTGGGGAGGGGGGTACTGTCATGGATTGGTCAGGCTCTCACGACCCCCACTCACGAAGATCACCATCACCTGACTTCTAATGAGCACACAGCTGCATCACATTCACGAGCACCAGATAAAAGCACAGCACTCCAGTCGCTCATTGTCCGGGCTCGTCTCGACGAAAGCGGACAACTGAGCGACCACTCAGCGTAGTCATCCTCAGCTAAAACAAACGATTTACTTACCTGTTCTCTTTGTATTCCTCCTAGTCTTCCTGGTCCTCCCGAATCGTCCTGTCTTCCAGTCCTTCCAAGTCTGTGTCATCCTCTGTCAGCTGTATCTGGTGTGTGCTGTCCATCCTCGTGTATTCCTGTTACCCAGCCACGGAGGAAAAGACCCCAACATCATTCCTGATCCTCCTGGCTATCCTTCATGTGCTCCTTGTTGTCATTTAATAAACACCCTAACGTTTCCTTACCTCTGTCTCCTGTCCGCTTCATAACAGCTATACTATAAGATACGATACTGTAAATAGTATACTACAATACTCCACATTTTAATAAAAACTACGCCTATTTATTACAACTGTAGCATCCTTTAACAAAGTGTGGTTAATAGCCTAATATACTAGTATAGTTAGTATAGAATAGTTTTACTACTGTACCATTTTTCATGTGGGACACTGCCACATTTGCTGTTTTTAAGCTATTAGTAGCATCGAAAATATGTAATTCCGCGTTCAGGCTAATTTCAGCTAACACAATCAAAGTTTGAAGAGGCAAAAATAACTAAATATGATTGTCTAGTCTAGTGGTTTGTTTTCTAACTGTAATGTTGTTGTTTTATGTTCATCATTTGTAGCCGTGTCCGTTTCCCCCACACACAGTGTTCTCGTCAATTTTGTCTAGATGTCAGAGAAGTTTTTCATTTCATGGTCGTATGATGCTGTCTTATCATAACAGCTGATAGGAGACATCCTGAAATATGTAATTTCCTATAGCCTATATTCTCCGTCCATTTACTTGAAAACATAAAGCGCAAGCGCACCGATGGTAAAATGAGCAGAAAAAGGTATAGAAACATGTATAACATATCTGATACCATACCATATTTCAGTAGGCTAGTCTAAACTTTAATTTCGTCCTGTACCACTTCACTATGGGACAATTTCTGATGCTCTCTATTGGCTACACTAATAATTATATTTTAAAAGCATTCGGGTTAAGAATGAATTATGACTACATACAAAAAAATAATGCGTATGCCCGAAAAAATACAAAATTAAAAATGTTGAAAATCATTTGTTATAATAGTCTTGTTTATACTGTATATTGTTTTGGATGAAATGATAGTCAAATGTGTTGTGCATGTTTATAATGTAGCTATCATGCGTACAGACCGCAATTGTGTTTTAATTAGGCAAAACCTTAAATTTTGAGAAAAGAAATACGATATTATTATTTAGTTATTAAACACAAAAATATTTCTAATGAGTTTTTTTTTCCAGGGATGCCATGAAAGAACAGTGTTTGGTTCTTGAGAGAACCTTATGAATGAAAGCCTCTACAAATAACCATGATTAGTATGAAGAACACTTAATAATCTGAAGAACCAGTTTCACAAATAACCTTGTTCATGATATTAAAAACATCGATGCCAATGAACTTTTCATTTTTTTCGTTTGTCAACATCCGTAATCATAAAAGGTTAATAGCAATATATTTGTCGTTTTTTTTAAACATTGGCTTTAAGACTAAGCCGAATCCTCCGTTATAGCTGCCGCTTCGGTTTAACTTCAGCTAATCAGTTTTGGCCAATGCTAACTAATATTTAAATTTTATAATCTGACGTAAGTGAAGTCATCTTTCGCTACTGCGTTGTTTTTAAATAGAGAAAACATTTTACTGCTAACTTTAATTCTAACTCTTGGAGTTTATTCTTGAAAAATAAAGAGCAATAAAAAGGTGTGAAGCATCAAAAGTGGACCATATTGAAATAGATTTTGAACACTAGCCTATTTTGGCTATTGTTGTTATCATCCATGAGTTTTCAAATGTACTTTTTTTTTTACAAAAGTGGCTAGAAAATTGTGCAGCTCTACATTATATTATTATTATTATTATTATTATTATTATTATTATTATTATTATTATTATTATTAATAATAATAATAATAATAATAATATTATTACTATTACTATTATTATTATTATTATTACTATTATTATTATTATTACTATTATTATTATTATTATTATTATTATTATTATTATTATTATTATTATTATTATTATTATGTTTTAATTATTTTTATTCAAATGGCCAAATTCTGACTGAGAAAATTGAATGTTCTGCTTAGTTTGTTATTTGGCTATAATGAAATAGACTAAAGTATAGACTAAATGGAGTATTCAAAACTCATAATTAAAGAGAAAATGAGGCGAATAATTGCAAAAAAGGTCAATTGTTTGAGAAAATAAAACCATCGCTTTCACCAGGCGGGATACGGGATTAGTCCCTTATTTATCAGAGGTCCAATAATTGGAGAAATGAACCTTCAACTATTCCGGCATATGTAAATTATAAGTATTTTCTTGATGATTTAGATTCTTATTTACATCCACGTTGCCAATAAAATAAATAAACAAATAAAGTCTTCTAAACTAATAATCGCTTTTGCGTGAAACATTTGTCTTAACTTATGTTTTCAAGCAAAGCTTTTACACTCAAAAATGACTCTTGTTCAAACTACTCGTTTAAAATGAGCTGAAACAACAATATTCTTGAGTTTTTTTGTGGT
The DNA here is from genome assembly GCF_903798145.1 of Danio aesculapii. Taxonomy (NCBI): domain Eukaryota; kingdom Metazoa; phylum Chordata; class Actinopteri; order Cypriniformes; family Danionidae; genus Danio; species Danio aesculapii. The sequence goes on from NC_079455.1 coordinate 2,265,461, forward strand.
GAAATCTTAATGGTTTTTATGTTCAATCCACTTATGTTTGTAAAAACTAAGAAGTTAAATTAATTCCGTCAGGTTGTCCCAACACAAACCGATTGTGTGGATTATTTTACAGTGTACAGTAGCATTTTTTCACATTCTCCCCATGACTCACTATGTTTGCAGTCTATAACATTTTATTTTATATTTTTTTTATATTTTTTTATATTGTGAAGACCATTTAATAATCTAAAAAACCCTTTTCACAAGTAAGCTTCTGTGCACAAATATGCTCAACAGATGTCAATGAGCAGTTTCATTTTTATATCCCTAAATCATAAAGCAATCTATTTGAGTCTACTTCTTTAAAAAATATAAAATAAAAATATAAATAAATAAAATAAAAATGATAATTGGATTTTATAATATGTATTTTCCTAATGATTTAGAGTTTTATTTTCATTAGCAATAAAATAAATTCATAGGTCTAAACAAATAAAACCTAAACTAAACGTCGCTTTTGATTGAAACTTAAGTTTTTACACTCGACACACTCAAAAAAAAAAACTATTTGCTCATTCAAACGACTTGTTTAAAATGAGTTGAAACAACACAATTCTGGAGATTTCATTGGGACAACTTATTTTTTTATGTTCAATCCACATAAATTTGTTAAAAAGGACAACATGATTGAATTGTGTGGAACCCTGCATTTTTACAGTGCATGACGCTTGTTCTTCTTATTTAAAATGAGCTGAAACAACACAATTCTTAAGGTTTTTGTGGGGAAAACTTAATGTTTTTATGTTCAATCCACTTATTTTTGTAAAAACTAGTAAGTTAACTTAATTCCGACATGTTGTCCCAACACAAACCGATAGTGTGTTTTTTTACAGTGTACAGTAGCATTTTTTCACATTCTCCCCCATTAAGTTACTAACTATGTTTGCAGTGTATAATATTTTATAATAGGTATAAATTCCGAATGGCGCTCTTGATGCGCCGCCGCTGTGAACTGGAACACGACCAAAGGCAGTTTCTGAACCCATGCAGGGCGGGCAATAATAATAATCATGATCATAAAAGTGACGTCACTGCTCTAACCTTTAGCAGGCATCAAGGCTGAGGTGTTCAGAGAATCCGGCCAGGTAGAGGAACCGTCAGGTTATAGGCATATAACCCTGGGACTGAGGAGCCTAGATCAATTTTTTTGGCGGGGGAGTGCAAGCTATGCACTGGAGCCACCAGAAAAAATGTACGTGAGTTATCTCCTGGATAAGGACTCCAGCATGTACCCGAATTCCGTAAGACACCCAAGCCTAAATCTAAACCCTCAGAATTTCGTACCGGCGCCTCCACAGTATCCGGACTTCACAGGATACCATCACGTCCCGGGAATTACCACTAATGACCCGCATCACAGCCAGACGGGCAGCTGGAACCCCGCGTACCCCCCTCCGCGGGAGGAATGGACACCGTACGGGCCGGGATCCGGAGTGTCCAGCTCGAGCACAGGTCAGCTGGGCTTCAGTCCTCCAGAGTTTTCATCTGTCCAAACTCCGGGTCTGCTCCAGTCCTCCATCAACTCTTCAGTCGGACAGCTGTCGCCCAACGCGCAGAGGCGCAACCCGTACGACTGGATGCGCCGCAGCGTCCCGCCCGCCAGCTCAGGTGCATCTCTAACACACATGCAGTTATCTTTTTATGATCAGTTTTTTTTTATGAATTTTAGTCTTTAACTTCCACTAAAAGACAAAAAATATATATTTTTGAGAAATGTATTTGGTTAAATTGTGTTTCTGACGCCAAATGTCACCAAAATTGTATTTTTATGATAACCCAGGACACAATGTAAATTCAGGGTCATTTAAAGTCCAAACGCAATTATCGTTTATGATGGTTAAATTAGGTTAACATAATTAATGAGGGGTGACGCAGTAAGTAGTGCTACAGCAAGAAGGTCGCAGGTTCGAGCCTCGGCTGGGTCAGTTGGCGTTTCTCTGTGGAGTTTGCATGTTGGCGTGGGTTTCCTCCGGGTGCTCCGGTTTCCCCCACAGATTAAAGACACGCGGTTCAGGTGAATTGGGTAGGCTGAATTGTCCGTAGTGTGTGAGTGTGAATGAGTGTGTATGGATGTTTCCCAGAGATGAGTTGCAGCTGCGTAAAACGTGCTGGATAAGTTGGCGGTTCATTCCGCTGTGGCGACCCCGGATTAATAAAGGGACTAAACCGAAAAAGAAAATGAATGAATGATTATCGAGATTAAGTCAAAAAACTTACTTGGTTAAATCTTTTTGATATCAAATGCTGAGTGTTTTTTATAAGCCGACAAAGGGATCTATTTCCAGGTTCATTTAAAATCTAAATGCATTTTTGGTCATTTAATTAATATTATTAACGCTTTAAAAACTTCTACAATAGGACAAATGCAAACGTGTTTTGTTAAATTGTGTTTCTGACACCAAAAGTATTTTTATCAAAGATTTTTTGATAACAATATGACAAAAGGGTAAATTCAATTCATGCTCATTTAAAATCTAAATGCAATTATTTTTTTGATCATTTAATTAGGTTAATATAATTAACGCTTTAACTTCTACTCCAAGACTATATACATATATTTATTTATTATTATTATTTTTTACGGATTTGCTTTTGTCGCCAAAAGTTGAGTTTTTATGACAACTTGAAAAAAGATAAATTCTAAATTATATTTAATATGTAAATATAAAATATAATTAACGCTTTAACTTCCACTCTAAAACAAAAATAATCTATAATTTTGGAAAATGTATTAGGTTAAATTGTGTTTCGGACACCAAATGTTGAGCTTTATTTATTTGTAATTATTGTTTTAATAATAAGAACAAATCATAATAATTAAAAAATGTAAATTCAGTAATTTAATTAATATCATTAACTCCTTAACTTCCTCTCAAAGACAAATAAAATGTATAAATTGTGTTTCTGACACCAAATGTTGAGTTTTATTTTAACTTTATGATAACCTATAGGACAAAAGGTAAATTCAGGGTCATGCAAAATCTAAAAGCAATGATCCTTTTTTAACATTTAATTAAATTATTAAACGCTTTAACTTCCACTCTAAGACAAAAGAAAAATTAAACATTTATTTGGTTAAATTGTGTTTCTGACACCAAATGTTGAGTTTTATTTTATTTATGATAATTAATAAGATTAACTTGGCGGTTCACTCCGCTGTGGTGACCCCAGATTAATAAAGGGACTAAACCGAAAAGTAAATGAATAAATGAACGCTTTAATTTCCACTCTAAGAGAAATAAATATGTTGATAATTTATTTTAAAGATAAGCTACAGGCAAAAGGACAGCCAGATGCCATTTAAATAGTTAATTTAACAATAACATAAGGTCATTATTTTAAAAATATATAGAGAGGCAAGTGATTATGGAAAGCGTAAAAATGTCTCTTAAATTACCTGAATTATACGCATAAATTCACACACAAAAGAAAGCCGCACGGAGTTTGTGCCGCAAACAAACATTCATTCATTTTTTTTCGGCTTAGTCCCTTTATATGGTCACCACAGCGGAACGGACATCCAACTGATCCAGCACATGTTTTACGCAGCGGATACCCTTCCAGCTACAACCCATATCACTGGGAAACACCCAAACACTCTCATTCACACTCATACACTACGGACAATTTAGCTTATTCAGTTCACCTGTACTGCATGTCTTTGGACTTGTGGGGGAACCCAGAGCACCCGGAGGAAACCCACGCCAACACGGGGAGAACACTCCAGACAGAAATGCCAACTGGCCCAGCCGAGGCTCGAACCAGCGACCTTCTTGCTGTGAGTGCCGCCAAAACAAACAAACAACCAAATTCTGACCTTACAGGGTATAATAATTTGTTAACTAATTTTCTTTGGTAATTGTAAGTAATTTACAGCATATAGTAATTTTTTTTAATCCGAGAAGCGTGCATATCCTGATACACTTTTCATAATTTACTAATAAAATATCAGTAAAAATGTTGTTAGAAAGAAAAAAAATCTAATAAAATACACAAAATAAAAACGCAAAACAATACAAAGAAAGCCGGGGGACGGTCAATTGAATTGCTTTATGTTCAATCTACTTAAATTTGTAAAAATAAGCTAAATTAATAACCAAAACAAAGACAAAAGTTCAGGCACGTAACGCACATTATTAAAGCAGAATATCTGACTTCAGCATTGTCTTTCAGAAAAACAAGAATGTTCACTGAGCATGTTTCTGAATATCTGCAAACATATTATGGTGTTTTCATGCTTTAGAAGAGTCAAAAACTTACATACAGCACCTTTAACTTAATTCGATTGTGTGGATCCCACAGCATTTTTCCACAGTGTTTATTACTTGTTCACAATAGTATATTGAATCGAAACGTATGCAAAGTACAGCACAATAAAATGCCTGTCCATTGGAGGACTGTTCACAAAAAATGACGTTTGCTGTTTGTTCAAACTACTTAGAGTAATTAAAATGAGCTGAAACAACACAATTATTGACTTTTTTGTAGCGACAACTTAATTGTTTTATGTTCAGTCCACTTAAATTTGTAAAAATAATTTGATTGTGTGAAACCCAGCTATCTTTTTTAGTGTTTATTACTTGTTCACAGTCACATATTGAATTGAAACCTATAGCACAATAAAAGTAAAGTGTCAGTACAGCACAATAAAACTCCCTTTCGAATGGAGGACTGTACGAGTTTCTCGACCGAGTTAATGATAACTAGAGATTATGGTCTCTTGTGAGATTTTCGATGAAGATGCGATGGCGGAGAAGCCTAATTATCTGCAGTTCCTCCCTCTGTGCCTGTTGCCCTAGACAGGCGGTGTCCTTCTTTTTGCCGCTTATGCTTTAATATTTAACCCGGCAGCCACTTAAGTCCCTCTCGCCTCTGACAGGGTAAACTGAGTTTGAAATATAGAGACGCGACTTCAAGACCTTTATAACGTGGACATCTTGGTGTCGTATGTATGTGTGCTCTTAACCATCGGCTTGATTAAGGGAGCAAACACCATGTTCCCATAGTTACTTTTTAATAGAAAAGATCAACACATTAACTCAAAAACAAAATGATGACCCTACGTTTATAATCGCATCATCATTAATTAGTGTCAGCTTTATTTGGTTTTGGATTTCTGGCGATGACCCTGCTGAAAAATCCAGCTTAAACCAGCCTAGGCTGGTTGGCTGGTTTTAGCTGGTTGACCAGGCTGGTTTTAGAGGGGTTTTGGCCATTTCCAGGCTGGTTTACAGCCATTTCCAGCCTGGTCTTAGCTGGTCAGGTTGGAAAATGACCAGCTAAATCCAGCTAAAACCAGCTTGACCAGCCTGGTTTAAGCTGGACATAGCTGGTTTTGGCTGGGCTCCCAGCCTGTCTAGGCTGGTCAAGCTAGTTTTAGCTGGTCATCTCCCAGCCTGACCAGCTAAGACCAGGCTGGAAATGGCTGGAAACCAGCCTGGAAATGGCCAAAACCCCTCTAAAACCAGGCTGGTCAACCAGCTAAAACCAGCCAAACAGCCTAGGCTGGTTTAAGCTGTTTTTTTTCAGTAGAGAGTGTTCTCTCAAAACAGCTTTTGCTAAAAATGCCGGCTTCCACACAATTCCTTCATGTTGTCCCAACACAAATTGAGTGTTAACTTATTAGTTTTTACAAATTTAAGTTGATTGAACACAAAGCAATTAAGTTGTCTGAAAAAACCCCAAGAGTTGGGTTGTTTCAGCTTATTTTAAATGAAAAGCTGAAATAAAATCAAGAAAAACAAGCTAGAAATTTTTTTTTTGAGTGCTCTCAAATATTTTTTCTTGCTACTTATTTAAAATGAGCTGGATCAACTCAAATCTTGAGTTTATTTAGACAACTTAATTGTTTATGTTCATCCCACTTTTAACTATGTTGACTTAATTGATTTGTGTTGAATGAATGTGAGAATTTTGTTTTTGGTAAAGCAATATTAATGAGGAAAAATAGTGATATTTAGATTAAAGTCAGGACGTTTGAGTAAATATTAGGAGTCACTAACTTTATAAATTCTTTCACTGCTTTTAAAATATAATTAAGAAACATTATATTATATATTTTACCAAATTATACAATGTCCTATGGTGTGTGATAAGGACAACACGGTGGCTCAGTGGTTAGCACTGTCACCTCACAGCAAGAAGGTCACTGGTTCCATTCTCGGCTGGGGCAGTTGGCATTTCTGTGTGGAGTTTGCATGTTCTCCCCTTGTTGGCATGGGTTCTCCGGTTTCCCCCACAGTCCAAACACATGGTGAGTTCAATGAGCTAAATTGGCCATAGTGTATGAGTGTGTCTGTGAATGAGTGGGTATGGGTGGTTCCCAGTGCTGGGTTGCAGCTGGAAGGGCATCCGCTGTGTAAAATATATGCTGGATAAGTTGGCAGTTCATTCCGCTGTGGCGACCCCTGATGAATTAAGAGACTAAGCCAAAGGAAAATGAAATGAAAGGAATGAAAGCCCCTAACCGTCTTAGCCCAGAAAGGACTATAATAAAGTGCCACATAGAACGAAAGAGTTCAGAGCGATGCAGAAGAGCCTTTTTATGGTTGTCCAAACCTGCTAACCACTGAGCCACCACACCACCATACCGTTTTACGTTCATTCCACTTAAATTGGTTAAGTTAGCTTAATCAATTTGTTTTGGGACAACATGAAAATCCAGCATTTTCTAAAAACTGTACTTTAAATATGTCCCATGCTGTGTGAGACTGCAAAAATAAACAAAAATAAGCAAAATATATTAAATAAAAAGTGAAAACCACCCATTAAAATTCCCCAAAAGCATTCCAAGTCAAATAAAATGAGCAGGAATAAACGTACATCAAGCCATTCATACACAACCTGCACGCTGAGATCAAACTGATTTAAAAGCTACTCTTCCCTGAAAGCCCCTAAGTGTCCAGGTTAAGATATTAAAAAAGATTTAAAAGAGAATAGCCTTGAAATGACTCAGATTTTTAAATATATCAACACTCATAGATAATAGCGTGCCAGAAACAGCTAAAAAAGGGGTGTTCAGAGTGATGCCATATAGAAGAACCTTTTATGGTTCTCCAGCAAACCAGTTATTTAATGAACATTTTAATAATTAACAACAATGAAGAACATTTTGTGTGATGAAAATGCTTCATGGATGTTAAAGATTCTCATCAGTGAATGCTAATAACTGCAATAATGCTCAATCCATGCTAATAAAAAGCTTTAGTTGTAGGAGTGAATCAGTGTGTTGCCAAATAAACTATTATACAAAGTAAAAAATTAAAAAATATAATAAAGAAAAAGAATATATAAAAATATACAGTGTATAAAAAATAAAGAATCATCAGCTCACATACACAATGAAAAGTATATATATATATATATATATATATATATATATATATATATATATATATATATATATATATATATATATATATATATATATATATATGTATATATATATATATATATATATATATATATATATATATATATATATATATATATATATATATATATATATATATATATATACATATATATACAGTGCTCAGCATACGAGCACAGCCCATTTTGAAAATGAACCCTAACCCTAACCCAATTTTTCTCCATTTCTCAGTGAATATGGGTCATATTTATTGGTGCATTTGAACAAAACAGATTTATTAAACAGATATATTTATTACAATAATATTTTAGTAACAGAACATCTTTAGAAATGGAAAGAAAATCCAATTAAATTCATGCAAAAGGTTGCAGAGAAAATTGACAAGTTACAACATTTCAACAAAATTGTATATATTTTGTGTTTCTCTTGATTTGAGCTATTTTTGAAAATGTTATTTAATATTTTCAAGCAAAAAACAGAAGCGTGCGCACATCAGAAAATCTCAAAGACAGGTGCTCGATCAAAAAACAAACATTTGTGGAAAAAAATCCAAAGAAAATCGGCACACTGCCACTTCAGCTCTCAATGTTTAATGTCTCAACGTTTCGACCAACACGGTCTTCATCGGGTAAAGCATTACAAACGGAAGCACTCAAGAAATAGTGAAACAACTCTACACAGCACCTGCAGTCAGTCATCACAATCAGCCAACAAACAGGAGCATTTACATACAATAATATACAGATGACCATATGAGATGCATCATAATATTACACAAAAGATTTAAAATACAGATGCAAATTTAAACTTTTAACTTCCTCGGATTTAATATTTTCTCCTAACATATAAATTTGGTCTACTAATCTTTGAAGCATTATAGTAAAGTATTTTTTTAGATAAGCTCCAGATTTGGCTTTAGTACTGACTAATGTACTGTATATGCACAAATATAATATTGTAAAGCTCCTATAGAAAATATTATTTAAATAAGATATTTGTGAGGGGTGTACTCATTTATGTTGAGCACTGTACATATATATATATATATATATATATATATATATATATATATTCAGTAGTCAAATAAATCAAAATAAAATTATATATATATATATATATATATATATATATATTTGTTTTTTACATGAGACTTTTTGTTGTTTTAGGAGGAAAGACCAGAACAAAAGACAAATACCGGGTGGTGTACACAGATCATCAACGTCTGGAGCTGGAGAAAGAGTTTCATTACAGCCGCTACATCACAATAAGAAGAAAAGCAGAACTGGCAACCGCACTCAGTCTGTCAGAGAGACAGGTCAGCTGCTGTTCTTAAAGCCACAGTTCACTCAAAAATGAAAATTCTGTCCTTATTTACTCACCATTCACTTGTTCCAAACCAGTTTCTTCCCAGCAGACACACAACATCATAAGACATTATTACTAGGTTAGATTTAGTTCACCAGTATCTAAGGACATGTTATTTTGAAGTCCAATAATGACGTCAAATGACGTTGATACTTTGTTGATTTTAGGTTGTGTTAGAAAGTGACCAAAATCCAACATCGATCCAACACTGACATTAATTCGACAGGTATGGCAACCACAATTCAACATCTGATAGACGTCATAGTGGTAACGTCCACACAACATCAAGCTGTAACATCATTAGACATTTAGATTTGGTTGTTTTTAGGTTGTGTTGGAAAGTAACCAAATTGCAACTGTCCGACAGTGGATATTGACATCTGTCTGACGTTGGGTTCTGATGTCAACCCGATTTTCATTTCCAAACAAAATGCAACGTCCCACAACGTTGGGGTACAACGTCAATCTGACATGATGTTGACATCCTGTGCTGCAGGGTTTCTTCTGTTGAGCACAAGTGAAGTTTCACAAACTAATTTCGAGAGGAGCACGTGATATGATTGACTACAGCTGATCCTCATTGCTAATCATTAGCTAGCCTATCAGATCATTCTAAAACTACTATAAATATCCTGCCTAAACTTCATTCCTTATCTTCGTTTTGGAAACCCCCCCTCATCCTTCCCTTCTCCCTCCTCCTCTTTCATGATCGGGCAACACGGTGGCTCAGTGGTTAGCACTGCTGCCTTGCAGTAAGAAAGCCACAGGTTCAAGTTCTAATTGAGCCAGTCGGCACTCCCTGCGTGGAGTTTGCATGTTCTCCCTGTGTTTGCGTGGGTTTTCTCTGGGTCCTCCGGTTTCCTCCCACAGTCTAAAAACATGTAGTGAATCGTAATACAGTCACAAGCACTTAACGCATACATAGCAAAAGGGGGCACTCGAGAAACTCCTGATCTCGTATCCCTCCTAATGCTCATTGACCAGGCGGGAACCTCGAGCTCATCTATCTCCGAGCTCAGGGTTCTCTCCCGGGACAGCATGCCAAACCTGCTATCATAGTCGAGCATTATCTAAGTGTGAACTCTTGAAATAAGATATACAGAAAAAGACTGGAAAGGACAGTCATTGACTATTATAGTATTTTTGTTCCTATTATGGCAGCTTTTTTTCAACATTCTTCAGAATATCTCATTTTGTGTTCAACAGATGAAAGAAATTCATAAAAGTTTAGAAAATGTCATTTATTCATTATTTTATGCACATTCAACCTTTTCACCCACAGAACACAGAACATTTGGTTTCCATTTGATCTTTTTTTTTGGGAACCAAATAAGTACATTCTGAGAATGTTCTCTTAATTCCACAGCAATTCATACATTTTTGACATAATGGCTAATACGTATGAATTTGTATGATATCAATCTTACATTTTAGTACGATTAGCTCATCCCCCAATGACAGTTGGGTTTAGGGGTGGGTTTGGTGCCACGCCTCCTTTTTAAAATCGTACATTTCCGTATGACCCAACACGTACAAACATACAAATTAGCCACTAAATTTACAAAATGTAAAATAGTTACATTTCATCATCAGGCTGAAAAAAGAGCATTCTGTGAACATTCTCCTAACCTTGAGGGAACATTCCATTTATGTACAGAAAACCGGCTAACCACCTGGGATCTAACATTCTGGAAACCAAAATATAACGTTTCCAATATGTTCTGAGTATTAGCTGGGCGGCTTTACTTCTGTTTTAAGGCCCCGGTATACTTCAAATGAAGTGTTTTGGTACTTCGTTTAAGGGCAAAAAGAAACTGGAAAGGTCGGAGTGACCTTTTCCGAACTCTCCTACACCTCCACGCTGCAGTGGGCTGGGTTGTAAATGTGTCGCAGTGCTTGATAGTGTTGCTAAACACAACAACAATGGCGACTGAGCAGTTTCATAAACATCTGACAAACTGTCGCGAGTGCTCTCCACACACAATCAGACAGGAAACAGATATATTCAAGAGCGTCTATCATTTATTAACAAACCATAGAAAACAAGGACGTTAGGACTGGACAAAAACTAAGCAACACAAGGGGTGTGACACAGGTGGAGGTAATGAATACAAACAAACAGCGGGAAAACAGAACAAAGGGGTCACATGATACCAACAGAAGCCCACAGAACACATGACAGAACCTGATATATTGTTTAACTTTATATTCGCCATGCACAGACACCGAATAGCACAATGTTTAGAGTTTTCAACTGGTGGAGTCTTTCCGCGAGTGATAGTACAGGTGCGGATATATCTGTACCAACTTTGCTATACTCGACCCTCTAGACTATTTATGTTGCAATCTTTAGTGCTGTTGTGCTGGATGTTTTTCCTCCTCTCGGATTCTGAACTCCCGGGACTCTGAGTGCATCAAAGAAGGCAGAGCTCCACCGACCGTGTGATTGTCATTGACCAATAGCAGCTCAAAGGCGTTTGGGACCAAAACGAACTTTCCCAAAAAGTGTGTGGTAGGCTGTTTTGAACTGCCAATGTTTAACTTAGTTTGTTTCTTTAATTTTAGATCATTTAAATAGTTTCCTCAGTGTTGGGTTGCGGCTACAAGGGCATCCACTGCGTAAAACATGTGCTGGATAACTTGGCGGTTCATTCCGCTGTGGCAACTTCTGATTAATAAAGGGACTAAGCCAAAAACAGCCATCACTATCCTCACCTTTAACTACATATGAAAAAATAAAGAGGTTTTTTTGGGCATTATGACTAATGGCATGTTGTTGTTGACAGGTGAAGATCTGGTTCCAGAACCGGCGCGCTAAAGAGAGGAAAATCAATAAGAAGAAAATGCAGCAGCCTCAGCCGGCGTCCACCACCACACCCACCCCGCCGGGCTCAGCTCTGCCAGGCAATGTGCCTATGGTGACCAGCAGCAGCAGCGGTGGCCTGGTGTCCCCGCCCATGCCAATGTCCATCAAAGAAGAGTATTGAGGACTCGGAAAACCTGGACTGATAGAGATTTTTATACCGAAACACACTTATACAACACAGGGTACTCTTCAAGAAATCAGCACATCTTTCCTGGAGCACTGACAGAAAATTATGTTGAAAACAATTCATATGGGCTGAATTTAAACATACAAAACTGAATTGAGTAATGTTCAGCTTAATTTGTGTTTAAATTCAGCCCAAATAAATTATTTGCAACCACTTGCCTTAAAAGAATTTATCCAGCAGGCACAGGACGGTAACATGACGTCAGGCTGACGTTGTCCGCCAACGTCGTGGGGACGTTCCAAGTTGTTTGGAAATGAAAATCGAGTTGACGTCAGAACCCGCCAAACCAACGTCAGAATCCAGGCTGATGTCAGTGTCCAACATCCAACCTAAAATCAACCAAATATCAACGTCTAATGATGTTACAGCTTGACGTTGTGTGGACGTTACCACTATGACGTCTATCAAATGTTTTATTTTGGTTGCCATACCTGACGAATAAATGCCAGTATTTGACGTCAATATGATGTTGGATTAAGATGTTGGCTCAACGCTGAATTTAACAACCTAAAATCAACTAAATTTCAACGTCTAATAGTGTTACAGCTTGACATTGTGTGGATGTTACCACTATGACGTCTATCAGACGTCTATCAGACATTGGACTTTGGTTGCCATGCCTGACGAATAAATGTCAGTATTTGACGTCAGTATGACTTTTGTTTTAGATGTTGGCTTGATGTTACATTCCACACAACCTAAAATCAACCAAATATCAACCTCTAATGATGTTACGGCTTGACGTTGCATGGACGTTACCACTATGACGTCTATCAGACGTTGAATTTTTTGGTTGACATACTTGATAAATAAATGTCAGTATTTGACGTCAATATGACCTAAAATCAGCTAAATATCAACATCTAATGATGTTACAGCTTGACGTTGTGTGGACGTTACCACTATGACGTCTATTAGACTTTGGACTTTGGTTGCCATACCTGATTACGTTGAATTTTGGTCACTTTCCAACACAACCTTAAATCAACCATTATCAACGCCATTTGACGTCATTATCGGACACCAAAATGACGTTGCCCTTTGACGCTGACTAGACATTGAATTTTGGTCACCTGACATCACAACCTAAATCTAACCCAATAATAACATCGTTGTGTGCCTGCTGGGTAGTAAATCCAATGAATCACGTTTTTTTCAGCAAATGAAAATGAAACACAAACACTGCAATGACATGGAATTTTACTGACAAACACAAATAAAAACCAACTTAGTCGACAGCCACACTTCTAAAAATAAAGGTTCTTAGATGGCAATAAATAAGCATAGATATTTTTATTTTGATGGTCTCTTTTCTGAAGGAACACTCCACTTTTTTTGACAATAGGTGAGTTTTATCAGTTTTTTGTATGCGTTATATCAACTTTAAAAGTTTTATATTTTCTTTAATGTTTTAAGTTTTTAAATGCTATACTGCCACAATAATTCCGCACATTTTTATTTATTGATTTTTTACAAAATTCTGCACAAAAAAGCTTAAAAAGTCTGCTTATAATCAACAAAATGTGTTAAAGGAATGTGATTATTTGTAAATACAACTCATTTTACAGCTCCCCTGGTGTTAAACAGTTGAGTTTACTATTTTTGAATCCATCAGCCAATCTTCAGGTCTGACCGTAGCATTTTAGCTTAGCTTAGCATAGATCATTGAAATGGATTAGACCATTAGCATCTCACTCAAAAACTTTAAAAAAGACTTTTGGACTCTGGACTCTGATGAAAAATGAAAAGAAACACCTGAAAATAGTTCTGAATGATTTCTGACAGAAAGATGGTGCAGTCATGGTACGGCAGAAAGGTTCCTGGTTTAGTACGCCAGAATGGGAGTTTAGGTCTTAGATATGTTGACCTAGAAAATAGCAACTTTTAATTTTCCGTCAGTCTTAGTAGATGATGAAACAACACAAGATTTAAATAGAAAAATGATCTAAATTCATAATTTGGTAAATTGGTAATTTTTTAAGAGAGATGCTAATGGTCTAATCGGATTCAATGACCTATGCTAAGCTAAGCTAAAATGCTCCCGCTATACCCAAATTGGCTGAATGGACACAGTGGAAGCTGTAAAATGGGTAAAAAGTGTTGCTTTAACACATTTGATGATTATTAGCAGGGTCAGGTAGAATCTGCAGACATTTCTTCCTTTTTCCGTGCAGAATTTTGTAAAAAAGAATATTTTGATAGAACTAAAAACTTAAAACATGAACTAAAAAATATAAATAAGGTTTACAATGCAAATCTAGATCCACAAAGTAAGTTTCTCGTATAACATAGCTACTGGATGACAGAAAATATTACAATACAAACTTTACTGTAAATAATGTCTGTTGGTGGAGCGATGTCGGCAGATATTAAACAGACAGTATATTCTATACTCTATGTTATTCATTCATTCATTCCTTCATTTTCCTTCGGCTTAGTCCCTTATTTATCAGCGACACATCCACACACACTCATACACCAATTTAGTATATTCAATTCACCTAAACTATACCAGTTTGGATTATTTAATTCACTTATACTATGAGGAAATGTTCAGAAACATTTTAGTTTAAGGACCAATTCTCACTTTAATGATTTATTACCTGCCTATTATTGGCTGTTTATTTGTATTTCTAAAGCACATATTCTGCATGATCTTACTCTACATTACTAATATTACCGACTATCTATTATCTTAATAATTATTAATAAGCAGCAAATTAAGAGTTTACTGAGGCAAAAGTTAAGACAATGATTTGTTAATAATGGGAATTGTACCTTAAAATGAAAGGTGACCTTTATCCCGAACCTTTATTTTTAAAAGTTCATTATGAAGTAAAGAAGTGACATTCAAAGTCCACTTAAATCTGAATTGTTAGCTATTTCCCTGGTTGTTTTATTTTCGTACTTTATCTACTGCTGTTGTTTTGTTCATCATTGTAAACTTCAAGACGGTTTGAGATTATGAGACTGAATTAAAAGAGAAATGTTGTGTATTTTTAAAGTAATTTGTATTAATAAAATAAATGTTTATTATTGTGGCACATTTGAATCATTTCAGAGTTTGCAAGCAGAGCAGAGTTTTTATACTTCATCTTAAAGGGACAGCTCACTCAAAACAAAAAAATCTAACAATTTTCTGAATATATTTTGTGCTCAATGATTTTTTTTCTATGGGAGATTCCAAGCTTCTACACCATCCCAAATAGTCCAAGCAGTTCTAAAGAATCGTGAATTACCCTGATTCATTGGGAACATCTGTTTTAATCACCTCAACAGGTGAAAAACAAGCTATGTGCTGTTGGTTTGTGGACAGTCATGGCTAAGACAAAGAAACTTATTCAAAGTGGCTGCTTACAAGCCAGGAAAGGGCTATAAGACCATATCTAAATGTTTTGAAGTTCCAGTGGACACAGTACAAATTAATATAAAAAAATACAAGATGTTCAGTACTGTGAAAAATCTCAGAGGACAAAAGTAACACCTGTCCTTATTTGCTCAACTGAATAAAGAAGACACCTAGGGTCCGTTCTTCGTACTTCACTTAAATGATCTAAGATGATTTGGCAGATCCTGGATCTGTTAATCTTGATAACTGATCTCTGGCTAATTTGGTTCTTCAAACAAGTTCGTGAATCCGATTAAAATGTCTGGATCTGAGATCGCTGCATGTATTGTGAAGGACAGATCTATTGATTCTCGAAATCATGATCAACAATGCAACGATTGGCTGACTGCACAGCAGCGTAATGACATCATCTGATTAATATTCAATTATCCATATGAGCAAATTACATCAAATTCGTAGTAAACGGTTTGTTAAATATGATACGCGATAACTTTCCACCTTGTTGTGGGCTGCATGCTTGGCCCCTTCATGTGTCAAGAGCAGTTTATTTAGTTTTACAGTTAGAGCGGATTTTCTTTATTATAGTAGCCATAGTAGTAATATAGTAGCCGGTTTTTTAATCGGTGTAAAGCAGTGTTTCCCAACCCTGTTCCTGGAGGCACACCAACAGTACATATTTTGGATGTCTCCCTTTTCTGACCCATTAACTTCAGGTGTTGGAGTCTCTTCTGATGTTATGATAAGTTGATTCAGGTGTGTTTGATTAGGGAGAGGTTGAAAATGTGTACTGTTGGTGTGCCTTCAGGAACAGGGGTGGGAAACACTGCTTTACACCGATTAAAAAAACGGCTAATAACTGGATGTTTACAAAAGCATTTTGATATCGGTAAAAGTGTCTGCAACTTTTGTGAAGCATCAAATCACCGTCATAATAACAGTCAAAACATGTTTATGACTGCAGAAATGTGTTATTGCTTTTAAAAAAGTCACATATTGTGCATGTCTATTATCATACACAAATTGTACTAAAGCGATCTAAAAAGTTCATATCAATAAATTTTCTCTTTGCACCACCAGGTGGCAGTCTTTGTACTTTCATTTCGGAGTGCAGATTGGACAAGTTTTATTAATATATATATTTTTAACTTTATATATCTAGCTAAAATTATTTACTATTTTTCCAAGTACTACTCTAAGAAAATATCAGAATTCAGTACATACTTTCAGTATTATCTCTGCTTGAACTGACCCAATTTAATCCTGTTTATATGAAATGAGCCTGCTCCCGACCAGGTTTGAGCTACCAGAACTGTTGCTATGACAACAAGTGTCAGATCAGTTTTGAAGAACGAAACGATCCTGGATCGTGTCAAATCGACGATAACCAAATCCAGCTAACTGAGTAATCCACGTACGAGGAACAGACCCCAGTGGACGTTTCAGCAGGACAACAACACAAAACACACAGCAAAAGCAGTGATGAAATGATTAACAGACAAAAACATTAATGTTTTGCAGTGGCCCAGCCAGAGTCCTGACTTAAACCCAATCGAGAATCTGTGGGTGGGAACTAAAGATCCGGGTGATAACAAGAAAACCCTCCAACTTGAGTAAGCTCATCGCTAAAGATGAATGGGCAAACATATACACGGGGAGACATGCAAAAAGCTGATCAGCAATTATAGCAATCATTTGATTGCTGTTATAACCAATAATGTTTTGGGGGGTTGTTTTTCAGTTGGTGGATCAAGGAACAGTAAATGGCTCCATGAAAAAAGACCAATAGATCAAAATTCTCGACATCAATATCAGGCAAGTCTGCAGAGAAACTTGACCTTAGACACCAGTGGAGATTTCAGCACAACAACCCAAAACACACAACAATAAGTGGTGAAGAAATGATTAGCAGACAAAAACATTAACATTTTGCAGTGGCCCAGCCAGAGTCCAGACTTAAACTCAATTGAGAATCTGTGGGTGGGAACTAAAGATCCGGGTGATAACAAGAAAACCCTTCAACTTGAGTAAGTTGGAGCTCATCGCTAAAGATGAATGGGCAAACATATACACGGGGAGACATGGAAAAAGCTGATCAGCAGTTATAGCAATCATTTGATTGCTGTTAAAACCAATACTGTTTTGGGGGGTTGTTTTTCAGTTGGTGGATCAAGGAACAGTAAATGGCTCCATGAAAAAAGACCAATAGATCAAAATTCTCGACAACAACATCAGGCAAGTCTGCAGAGAAACTTGACCTTAGGCACCAGTGGAGATTTCAGCACGACAACAACCCAAAACACACAACAATAAGTGGTGAAGATATGATTAGCAGACAAAAACATTAACATTTTGAAGTGGCCCAGCCAGAGTCCTGACTTAAACCCAATTGAGAATCTGTGGAGGAAGCTAACATTTGATTGCTGTTATAATCAAATGTTTGATTGCTGTTTTTAATTGATTATTGAGAAGGTTATGAATAATGTAAACATCGTTCAAATGTAAACAAAAGCTGAGAAATAGATATTTTTTTCTACAAGGATTCCTTTTGTTCATGTCTTATCATCTTTTGTGAGAAGCCTGTGTCATTTCCAGTAAAAAACATCAATTCATTTGCTGGTTGAATTTAAATTACTTTAAGTCAGAATTTGCCAGTGCTATGAATAATTTCGGTCAAACGAAGTAAACGAGTAAAACGAAGCAGTGGATCCTCATTTTTCCGAGAAGTGAGAAGTGATGCAGAGCCGGAGCTCATGCTGTTTACTCAGTGTAACGGCATGGCGGGATCCCAGAAACTGTGGGCTCTTTCATTATCAAGCACACTCTGGACTCTCTTATCGCTGCTGTGACAGAGAAGCTCAGCTTGACGGCCACACATATCTCTCCTCCACAACGTTGCCGCAACAGGACCTGTTTTATGACCACGTTAACAAAGCCAGGGTGTGGCGTCCAAAGGCCACGCGAAAGGCACTGTTGAGCAAACAACACGCATCTGCCCGAAGTCATGTCCACTGGTACATAACATACAGCCATATGTCAGAAGACTCAGAAGACTTATTATTAAGCAGTTATAAGAATTTGATGGGATGATGATTTATATTAAGGTTAAAAGTGTAATCATAACATTATATATAAATATACACTGTTAAAAAATATCATTTTTTTTATTTATGCTTTTTAATCGAATTAATAGACCATCTTTCTCTCTTGAAAACCTTGAAAAAGGGACTTTTATGAACATTTTTAATATTTTAAAGTGATATTTAGTCTGTGTTGGTGTTGTATATCACGCTACAAAAGCCTTGCAATAAACAGCCAGCACATTTTCTGCTGTTTTACAGACTTATATCTATTATTTCGTATGCATTATATTATTTCAAGCTACTAAAATGTCAATAAAAGTCACTTTGTTAAACTGTAGAGTTGAATTTTCAACATCAAAAATCAACAGAGCAGAGATCAATATCCCATAATGTAATTCTCAACTGTAAATTGACCGAAAACACACAGAAACGGTTAATCCACGGCTATTTTTTTTACAGTGTAGCTTACATGCTTAAAATAAAACATGATATCAGCAGGCAACACATACAACGCACCTTCTATTGCTGTGTGTTCTGTGTTTGCTATATGTTCAGTACTGTGTTTACCGTATGTTTTTGCACACTTCATAAAAACATACACAGAAGACAGATTGCAGATATTCATAGCTGTAGTCAACATAACTCTGCTGGACACATTATAACTCTTAAAGACGGCACATGTGTGCATGTATAATAGCAGATTACCAACCCGGGCACATTCTGAAAACGTACCACTATATACATTTCTGGAGAGCGCCAAATACATCACAGGAGGTACGTTTCTTTTTGCAGTTTTTATTCTTGTGAATCCACTAGAGGCCGCTGTGTACGCTTTTTAAGATCTCAAATTTCTCTCGCGAGTGCCATTCTCGCTTGCTGTTCTCACGTAAATCCACCAGAGGCCACTGTCGACTGACTGACCCATCCTCCTCCTTCCCTAAACCCAACCAATAGTGTTTTCAAAAGCACCAATTGACCAGCGCCCACCCACTTCCCTAAACCCAACCAACAGTTTTAAAAAGCAATCCAGAAAAAGAAAAGCCCTCACCTGATTTTTACCACGTTTTCAGATTTTACCACATTCTCACCCTGTTATTTACTTGTTTATTTTAATTTTTGGCATCTGGTTTTGTCTTACCTGCTTTCTGGAACCGTTCTTCACCGGACTTGAACCCCTTCATTGTGGGCAACACCTCTCTCCGTCTCAAGTCCACCCACATACATGGCGAGCTACTGGACAAACAGTGGAAAAGTCGTCCATATGGAGGTAAGCGGTCAGCTAGTAAGCAAGAAAAGAACTTTTCGAAGAAGAAAACTTATTGTTAACCAAGTTACAGATTTTTACCATAGTATTTTTACAGTATTTTCTATTAAAATAACATATTTTAATATACAGTGGGGGAATTAAGTATTGAACACGTCACCATTTCCTCAGAAAACATATTTCTAAAGGTGCTGCTGACTTCAAATTTTCACCAGATGTTGATAACAACCAAAGAAATCCATATATGCAAAGAAAACCAATCTAATTAGTTTACAAATGAAGTTCAGTGTTATAAAATAAAATGACACAGGGAAAAAGCATTGAACACATGAAGAAAGGGAGGTGTAGTACGACAGTGAAGGCCCAGACAGCCGCTGAAATCTCTCAGTAGTTCTTCAGCAACCCTCCGCCCTTCGTCAGTGTAAATGAATATCAGCAGTTTCAGTCCAACATCTACGTTAGCAGGAGGATGAAGATGAAACCAGGGTGGACATTTCAGCAAGACAATGATCCAAAACACAGCCAAGGAGACTCTCAAATGCTTTCAGAGAAAGAAAATCAAGCTGTAGAATGGCCCAGCCAATCACCTGATCCGAATCCAATAAGAAAAACAAAATAAAGCTCAGATTTTATAGACAAGACCCACAGAAACATCAAGATGTTTTGCTACAGGTTTTTACCAAAATGTAGTTCAATTCCATGTCAACGGTTCCTTTAGAAATAGTATTATTCCAAGGAAAAAACATGACGTGTTCAATACTTTTTCCCCCATTGTAAATAATATTAGAGATAATATTGATATAATAATCACCCTAAATGGTTATAAATCCTATATTTAATAGTTCATTAATTCATTAATTTATATTTCATTAAAACTATTTAAATGATCTTTAAATCCGCCTCAGCCCCTTGCATTGTTCCATTTTTCTCTTTATCATTGCTCTATTTCTGGTAAGGGGAAAATTGTATAAACAAGCTGGCTGATAGCTTTCTCCACGGTCATAAAGTTTATTAGGGGGTATGTCGTAAAAATATTCTCACCACAGTAACAAAAACATGTTGATAGTCTCCTTCATGTAAAAGTCTGCGTGAGATACAGAGGTTTGTAAAGTTAGGAAATCCAAATATCATTCATAATGACTAACGATGGGTTTTTATTAAAATGTAAATATACATGATGGTATATTTAAAGTCTAAAGCACTTTAAGAATTAAGTTTTAAAGGCACTATATTAAAATTAATTATAATTATTAAAGAGCATGACTGTATTAGATCCCTCAAAATGGGTTTTAAAAGTATGCAAATTTTCTTACGAAGTCAACCCAGGCTCGTTATTGATATGTACCCCTGTATACGTTTCTGGAGAGCACCAAATACGTCCTAGGAGGTACTTTTTTTGCAGTTTTTGTTTTTCGCGAATCCACCAGAGGGTGCTGTGTACGCTTTTTCAGATCTCAAATTTCTCTCACGAGTGCCATTCACACCTGCTGTTCTCACGTAAATCCACCAGAGGGCGCTGTCGTCTGACTGACTGACTTCCACCCCCATTTTTCCCAGGAGTCTCCCATATTTCAGACCCATCCTCTGCCACCCTCCCGTTTTGTTATTTCTCCCGGAAAACTCCCGTAATTTCACCCAAGTGCTTTTCACTGTGATTTTTGGTAGAGTCTGTAACACCCCTGGGTCGCTAACTTTGGTATAGTATACGATAGCAGCGGCTGCCTGAAATACAGTCTATAGTACAGTTACCAACACCACAGTACTAATCCAGTTCTCAACTGGACTCTCAACTTGAGAAACACAACCTGCCACTCAAACTATCCCCCTCCTCCAACCCTCCCCCCTGTTTCTCCAAGGAAATTCAGAAACAAATGTTGGCAGGTATGCCTCCACCCCCTTCGCTAACCCCAACCGATAGTGTTTTAAAAAGCACCGAAATCCCTCACGGCCGCCTGATTTTTACAGCATTTTCAGATTTTACCACATTCTCACCTTGTTATTTACTTATTTATTTTAATTTTTGGCTTTTGTTTTACTTGCTTTCTGGAACCAGACGCGAACCCCATCGTCATGGTCAACTCCTCTCTGTGTCTCAAGTCCGTCGACGTACATGGCGAGCTACTGAGCAAACTGGTAACATCGAAAAAGCCGTCCATACCTAGGTAAGTAGTCAGCTGTTAGCACGAAAAGGAATGGTGTCATACCTCCCACGTAGCGTTCATTTTAAAGACGAAATGCAGCCATACGTACTTCTGGCTACATAATTCGGGATCTCCAGAAATATATATAGAGCTACGTTTTCAGAGCCTGTGTTGCATAAAGTCCTACTTTGAGAATGAAAGATCAATTTAAAGCTTATTTCCAGTGAAAAAGTATTAGATTTACTTTTTAAGGTAAGGATTTTTTAAGGTAAGTGGTTGCAAATAATTCATAAAGGCTGAATTTAAACAAACAAAATAAGTTGAACAATAATAAATGTAATTTGTTTGTTTAAATTCAGCCCATATAAATAGTTTACAACCACTTACCTTAAAAAAAACAAGTAAATCCAATAATTTTTCAGTGGAAATAAGCTTTAAATTGATCTTTCATTCTCAAAGTAGGATATTACGCAACACAGGCTCATTCTGAAAACGTAGTCTGTTTAATAGTACCTATACTATTGAACAGGGTTATAGAAAGTCGATTTACAGTCGGTAGTGTATAAAAAACGAGGGATACCCTTGTCTATCTGCACTTAAAAGGAGCTAAACAAACTCATTACCTGTCTAGTCTATATATTACTCTTGTTTACGAGGCTATTGTATCATAAACGTTCAATTACAATAGTTATGCCCGCTAATAATCTCTATAATGGCGAGAATAATTCTACATAAACACTGGAGCTGTAAAGCAATGATTCTAGCGACTCTCTATAAATAGTAGATATGGTTAAGTGCCTGTGACACCTTTTCATTGAACTCGGTGGAATTCACTGGCAGAAATACCTGTGCTGGCGGTGTTGTTGTCATGAATGCATCTAACAGCGCTTTTTTATTGGGTTTTCACAAATGTTAGAATATTACATAATTACTTAAAGCTGAAAGCAAACATATTAGTATTATCCTCCTGTGACATTTGCATTCATTTTTCAAATATTACTCATTAATATCTTTATAACATATTTTAAAACATAATAATAACTCATTTCTTCTAACAATTTTTTTTGTTATTGCTGCGATGACATTATATTTCACTAGATATTTTGCATTATATAGCAAATATTTAATATATATTTAAAGCTCAGGTAGGTTAACAAGGCAGGTCAGTTGGACACTCAAAAAATTACATTTGATATACAGTTAAACTACTCATTTTAAATGAGCTGAAACAACACAACTTTTAGCTGTTTTTGGGGACAACTTAATTTGAAATGAGTTGAAAAGTTGAAATGACTAGAAAAGTTCATTTGATTCAACTAAAACTATGTATTTTTATAGTGTATTTGTATGTAACTCATTAAAGTTAAGGTTAAGGTAACGATTGGTTATTAAAAAACTAAACTATGTGCGTAATTTTAACAACAACAACAACAAGAACAACAATAATAATAATAATAATAATAATAATAATAATAATAAGTTGGGTCTAAATTTATCTAACCTTAACTTTAATGAGTTACATATACATATATATATATATATATATATATATATATATATATATATATATATATATATATATATATATATATATATATATATATATATATATATATTACAGTGTATTTGCATGTAAATGTTCTTGAAATTGTAACTGTATAGTAATTTTAATTGTAAATTGCTGTAAAATGCGATTATTAGGCTTCTTTGAAAAAAGTGAGTAGACCCAACTTGTAACTGTAAAGTTACCTTATTCTAATTATTTTTATAATTATGCACATAGTTTATTTAGGCTAATGTGTTTACTCTTTTTTTTACGTAAAGTTAACTAATCGCCTTTTACAGTGTGTAATTCAATTATTATTATTATTATTATTGTATAATACATTTTATTGGAAATAATGCTGGGCAAAGATTAATCTCGATTAATCCATCCAAAATAAAAGATTGCTTTGATAAAATATATATATATATATATATATATATATATATATATATATATATATATATATATATATATATATATATATATATATATATATATATATATATATATATATATATATATATATATATTAACAATGAATATGTAATACACATATTTAGAAACAAATCTATACACACTGAAAAGTTTACATTTACATTTTATTGACATTTTAGTAGCTTGAAATATGATGTATAAGAAATAACATATAGAGAAATATAAAAACTGTTTTTTGTAGCACCAACCCAGGCAATATATCACTTTAAACTATAAAAAATATTAATAAAAGTCTCTTTTTTTAACTTTCAAGGGTAAACGTTGTTGGAAGAAAGATAATGCAATTGAAAAGCAGAAATAAAGAAGAGGAAATGCGTAAGTCACAATATACTGTAAACAGATAATTTACAGATTTTTTTACAGTGCAAAATAATTTAGATATTAAAATGTATATATAAATTGTATCATATAAATATACATTTTATATCTAAATATAAATTAACATTTTCTCGAATTTATGCATGTGTGAGTTTATATATCCGTAAATAACAAACAGTACACACACACACACACACACACACACACACACACACATATATTATGTCAAAACAGACTTTTATTTTGAAAGCGATAATTTGCCCAGCACTAGTAATTATATTAGGACATTAGCTGTCAATTCTTAGAAACCTCCAAAGGTGATCCTCAAATAGCTTATATATTAAAGCTAATTTAAGGTCAATATTATTAGCCCCCTTAAGCAATATCTTTTCAGATTGTCAAACCACTGTTATAAAAATGACTGGTCTAATTACACAAAATTACCCTAATTACCCTGGTTAAGCCTTTAAATGTCACTTTTAGCTGTATAGAAGTGTCTTGAAGAATATCTAGTTAAATATTATGTGCTGTCATCATGGCAAAGATAAACGAAATCAGTTATTAGGAATGAGTTATTAAAACTATTATTAAACACAAATTGGATATAATATATAAGGAGGATAATTATTCTGACTGTAGAACTGTATAGCCTATGTCCCATATTTAATGGGAGTGAATATGAGTTCGCTTTGACGACTCATCCTTCACCTTTGCCTTTGTCATGTTGAAATGCTCTAAATTATCAACAACGCATATCAATGTCAAAACAAGTTCATGTTTGGTAATCTAAGATAGACGTGTAAGACTCAATCCTCGGTTCCTGAGATGTGGAGTGTGAATGATTAACCCGCGCTGAACGCTCGGTAAACTTTAACATCCATAAAAAAGCCCATGATTTCAACTGTCATCCTGGGACGAGTTTCCACAGCGCTACTAGAGCGGTACTAATTACGTTTGTTAATCAATATGTCATCAACACGGCAAATTAGCGTAAAATAAAGAGGTTTTAAGCAACTGCGGTAACCTACAACAAGCTAGCAACAAACAACAAGCCGTTTTTCTCTTAAACAGATGCTGAGTTTTACGTGATGTTTCGGTTTCAGTCTGTCACAGTTCAGAAATCCACCAGCAGATCATTGAAGCAAGACTCTAATTAACTTAAGATCTACACACGATCCTCTATACTTAAATAAAGTCATCTTAAATGCTCATCTTCATTTTAAAACTGGACTGAGAGCAACTTAGTTTATGAAAACGATAGCATTGGGGCTAATAAACGCCATTTTTCAGGTTGATAGATATATGTATATTTACATTGTGTAACCTACAGCTGATATGCTTAATGAGGATTTATTACCTCCCACATAAAAAATACTATAGTGATTTATGCAATACCACATTTTAGCGTGGTATTGAACCCTACAAAATGTATTGTACTATAGGCCTAGTTTGTCCTATAGGCAAAGTTTTTACAACCTTACAGCATACAATGAACTCTGAAATTGTGATATACTGAAATATAT
This sequence comes from Danio aesculapii, assembly GCF_903798145.1. NCBI lineage: Eukaryota > Metazoa > Chordata > Actinopteri > Cypriniformes > Danionidae > Danio > Danio aesculapii. The sequence continues at coordinate 2,291,006 of NC_079455.1, forward strand.
TAAACTATTAATAATTTATATAGTTGTGAAAAACATAATAGGCTACAGTGTTGATTATTTTGTTTATATTACAGCTTATAAACAGCTTAAACCAGCCTAGGCTGGTTGTTTTTAGCTGGTCTACCAGCTTGATTTTAGAGGGGTTTTGGCCATTCCAGGCTGGTTTCCAGTCATTTCCAGCCTGGTCTTAGCTGTTCAGGCTGTAAAAAGGCTTAAAAAGTTATCAAATCGACATTGAGAATCTATAATCGATCTAAAACATGAAATAAATGAATAAAATAATCCTTCATTATTTATAATCGAGTTAAAATGTTCAATTAATCAAGATTTTGATTTTAGGCCAAATAGTCCATCTCTAATGGGAGCCCAGCCAAAATCAGCTATGTCCAGCTTACCAGGCTGGTCAAGCTGGATTTAGCTGGTCATTTTCCAGCCTGACCAGCTAAGACCAGGTTGGAAATGACTGGAAACCAGCTTGGAAATGGCCAAAACCCCTCTATAACCAGGCTGGTTGACCAGCTAAAACCTGCCAACCAGCTTAGGCTCCTTTAAGCTGTTTTTTTTTCGGCTAGGCCTATTGAATTACCACAAAAATGTATAAAAAATTATTATAATATGGTTCAAAAAGAGTATTTATTATTAATTACTATGGTATTGTGTTTTAGATGGACAGCATTGTACAATGTGAAGTTGACGTTTGATGATGACTCTTATACAGAGATGCAGAATTAGGTGACTATCGCCTGATCATTATTTAAACTTATAGCTATATTTTTTTTATTTATTATTATAAATATGTTAATATAATTGTATATATACAATTGAAGACAGAACTATTAGCCTCCTGTTTATTCTTTCCCCCCAATTTCTGTTTAACGGAGAGCAGATTTCAGCACATTTCTAATCATAATAGTTTTAATAACTCATCTCTAATAACTGATTTATTTACTCTTTGCCATGATGACAGTAAATAATATTAGACTAGATATTCTTCAAGACACTTCTATACAGCTTAAAGTAACATTTAAAGGTGCAACTAGGTTAATTAGGGTAACTAGGCAGGTTAGGGTAATTAGGCAAGTTATTGTATAACGATGGCTTGTTCAGTAGACTATCGAAGAAAATACAGCTTAAAGGGGTTAATAATATTGACCTTAAAATGGTTTTATCAGACATACTGTGAAAATTTTAAACATCATCTGGGAGATATGTAAACAAGGAAAAAAAGTCAAAGAGGGGCTAATAATTCTGACTTCAACTGTGTGGGTATATACAACCAATATTAGTCCTAGTTAGCTTATATATGCTGCAGTATGACATAGGCCAATGTCATATGTCGATTCTTCTATAAGCCACTGAAACATTTCACGTGAATTAAATGTCATGCAAGCTGTTGAATACACACACTGTTGAACACACACACACACACACACACACACACACACACATATATATATATATATATATATATATATATATATATATGTGTGTGTGTGTGTGTGTGTGTGTGTGTGTGTGTGTGTGTGTGTGTGTGTGTGTGTGTTCAACAGTGTGTGTATTCAACAGCTTGCATGACATTTAATTCACGTGAAATGTTGCAGTGGCTTATAGAAGAATCGACATATGACATTGGCCTATGTATATATATATACTGCAGCATATATAAGCTAACTAGGACTAATATTGGTTTTGTTAAATACAAAGAAAGGGGACACACAAATAAGCTAAATGTAGCATACGTTAATGCTAAATAAATGTAGCACGTATTTACAAAAAAAACCAATAAACAAATCATCAGGCAAGTCATATTTTAGTATCGCCACGTCTGTTTGGCAGGTTAAAAACATTTTTGTGTAACCTAATTCTGTTTATGCCTAATCATCATCTCATCTGACCTATTTAAACTATTCAGTAGCTTTATGTAATCGTCAGCATTACCTGAAGAGTTCCTGAAAGGAAGACAGGGATATATGTAGTGCTGTGGAGGTAATTTTGGAAACAGCGCCCCTTAGTGGCCAAATCATGCAACATTTTAAAATGAGAATTCCTTATTCCAGTCACAACTTTAACCCCTTAAATGTGTTGGGTCGAACAGATGTAAACAATTCAGGCATATTACGTCAGGCATTTTTCCTTCACACCATACTAAATATGCTTTAGGTAATTATTGTTCTCTTATACCTATGCATTCCCCAAAACAGCTCTTAAAAATGGCAAAGAGTCGTCATTTAAGTTCTTCTTTAGAGTTATTGTTAATTAGTCAAGTGCTGAAAAGTTTGGTGTATAGGAGTAACAAACTCTAAATGGCAATATATTAATCTAATGTGCATTTTATTTCAAGCTGATGATCTATATTAGCACATACGGAGCCCTGGGTTAATGAGTGCAGATCTCTTTAGCTGAATACCTTCTATAAAATGATATACGTTAACATATTTGTGTGAATACATTATATTAGTCAAATCCAAAACTGGAACTATTTTAACAAAAATAACAAGATATATTTATTTATGGGTTCTGCCGAGTGACCACATCTATTCATGCTGTATTCCTGATATACTGAGCACCCATTAAATGGAGGAGCACAGAGTAGCTCGGCTTTCAGGCTATTGGACAGTTCAGTTTATTCTCTGATCATCAAAAATGCTGTGTAGTAACAACAACAGCCATATGGATCCTTTTCAGATTTCCGGGTTTCTAGCACAGAAAGTCATCATAGTTGGGTTAACATAGGGTGCAGTGAATAGGAGAGGACTAAAAATATATTTGCTCAAATAATAAAAGGAAAACTCAATGACTGTGTTTTCAAGACTTTCAGAAAAAGGAAAACCAAAAGGTGTGATAACTGCAGCCTGAAGAGAGAACAATGTTTAATTTACTGTCCCGCCACCATACACTCTGCATCTCAAACATCTCGCAGAAATAATTTTTTTGTGAATTTGATTATATAATACAAAGAGTAGCTAAAAATCACACAGTGTGAGCCGGCTGAAGGCCCAGCTAACAGCGAACTTTCCCAGAACATTCACTAACGTTCTTTAAAAGTTGTGGAAATGTTAGCACAAAACGTTATCAATAGGACGTTTTTAGAATGTTCTCATAACGTTGCTAACGTTCTTGTAACGTTGTTAAAAAAACGTTCTTAGAACAATGTTTTTGGAACGTCTTCAGGACGTTATTTGTACTTGATGAACGTTCTCAAAATGTTGATGAAAAACGTTCTTAGGACATTATATTTTGGTGGAATTTTAGGTTTTTTGAAAACGTTATGAGAAAGTTATGCTAACCTTATAAAAACGTTCTAGCAACATTAAGCAAACTGGACATTTCAACGTTCTTGGAACGTTCCAAATAAACGTTCTTAGAACATTATATTTTGGTGGAATTTTGGGTTTTGAAAACGTTGTAAGAACGTTATGCTAACCATATAAAAACGTTCTAGCAACATTAAGCAAACTGGACATTTCAACATTCTTAGAACGTTACAGATAACGTTATGAGAACGTTCTCACAACCTAAATTTGTTTGCTGGGGGAGAATTTGGTAAAGACAGTTGTGCTTGATCAAGGTGGCAGCTGAACTCTGCAGGATGGTGGATGTCTTGGAACAGAGATGGGCACCTCTGGTTTATAACAAGCACTTCTAAATACAACCCAAGCTCATTCTGAAAACGTACCTCTATATGCATTTCTGGAGAGCACCAAATACATCCCAAGAGGTAAGTTTTTTTTTTGCAGTTTTTGTTTTTTGTGAATCCACCAGAAATCACTGCGTATACAAATAAAGGTGAATTGAATTAAAAAGAAAATGTATATATATATATATATATATATATATATATATATATATATATATATATATATATATATATATATATATATATATATATATTGATAAATAAATGCAGAAGATGGGGCTCTTGGCTACATTTTCAAAACCAAGACCAATCTCTTGTGGCTCCTGGCCATTTGGCAACTTTACAAACATACGTTACATAAAAATTTGGTCAGAATTAGCTGTTAAATCATGCTTATGAATTATTACCAGAGGCAAACAGACAAATATTTTACCTTCATACCAAAATTGCCAAATAAATTAAAGTCGCAAAAAAATAAATAAATAAAGTAATTAATCAATAAATTTTTAAAAATCGCATACATTTTGAGAAATGGTGTATATTTTATTTATTTATTTATTTATTTATTTATTTATTTATTTATTTATACAGGGATAGTGTACAACATGACATGTTGTGCCAGAGTTAGCTATTAAGCTAATTTACATTGCACTGCAGTCCCTGGGCAGGAAGTTGGGTTACAAATTTAACAGTAAAATATAATACAATATACACTTACAGTACAATACATACAATAAATCATTGTCAATAAAATGAAATCAAATCAGTGGCTGCATATCTGATTTTGTTTAAGCCAAATTTTAAGAACAATTTTAAAATGATTAAACATGCTGCTCTCTCTGATATGCACTGGTATTTTACTCCATCTTTCTGCTGCTTTAACTGGAAAAACTGATTGTCCAAAAGCATGTAGGGATTAGTTGCACCAGCAGAGGTCGCTGGAAACTATACTGTTTACATGATTCTCCTGCATCGCCGCTCCGCATAATAAAAGCCATGATACTGATCTGGACCAGAGTTGTTGCTTTAAGGCAGAGGTAGGGAATATGGCTCTTTAACCAAAAATATGTGGCTCTCCAGCTGTCTCTCTTCAATATTAATTTTTTGAAGTTCAAACAATTAGAACTGTCACTTTCCTATTAAAAATACAATTACAATTCCCTTTTTATTGTATTTTCTACAGCAAAATGATTAAGAACTCAGTTTACAATGAAAGGACCTTTTAACCAATGCGCATATGTGATGCTGTGGTTTAACTTGAATCATGACACCAATAAAGGGCAAGCGACTTACATTTCTAATACGTAAATTCAAACAACATTAATGAATGTGGCGATGGCAAAAAGAAAAAATAATCAAGAAATCTTTCTTCATACATTGTGATGCGTTAGTATTGAGAAAGACTGCTGGCAGTGACACTGTGGTTTTCTGACTGCAATGTCAAGGAAGAGAATTAATAACGTAAGAAAAATGCAATAATAATAAGAGAAATGTCAATCACATCTGCTGTTAAAAATTGGGAATGCAAAATAATAATAAAGATGATAATAATAATAATAATAATAATAATCATAATAATAATAATAATAATAATAATAATAATGATAATAATAAAAATAATAATACTAATAACAATAATAATAACAATAACAATAATAATAATAACAACAACAACAATAATAATAATAATAATAATAATAACAACAACAAAATTGGGAATGCATAATAATAATAATAATAACAATAATAATAATGATAATAATAATAATGATAATAATAACAATAACAACAATAACAACAACAATAATAATAATAATAATAATAATAATAATAATAATAATAATAACAATAACAATAACAATAACAATAACAATAATAATAATAAATAATAATAATGGCGCAGTGGGTAGCACAATCGCCTTACAGCAAGAAGGTCGCTGGTTCGAGCCCTGGTTGGGTCAGTTGGCATTTCTGTGTGGAGTTTGCATGTTCTCCCCGTTTTGGTATGAGTTTCCTCCGGGTGCTCCGGTTTCCCCCACAGTCCAAACACATGCGCTATAGGGGAATAGAATAAGCTAAATTGTCTGTAGTGTATGTGTGTGAAGGAGAGTGTATGGATATTTTATAGTGATGCGTTGCAGCTGGAAGGGCATCTGCTGTGTAAAGCGTATGCTGGATAAGTTGATGGTTCATTCCTCTGTGGCGACCCCAGATTAATGAAAGGATTAAGCTAAAAAGAAAATGAATATAGAGGTCATCACATAACTGACTTATTATGTTTGTAATCAATAATCGGACAAAAGGCTTTTCTTTTGCAGACTGAAAGTATAATTTGTTTCTTATATGTGTTTATTGGGGAGCTGCCTGGCTCTACACATGCTAATCAGCCTTAAACAATAGACACAGCAACCTTGAAACTATAATGAAAGCATAAAGGCAAAACAGATTTGGCAAACTTACATTTCTGGCAAAAAAACCCTCCATGTCAGATCTGAATTTACTCACTGTTCAAAAACCCTAAAGTGCATGTTGACAACATGTCAATTCTGTGACTGGTTCCAGCTAGTCCATCGTGCATTGAGTACATTTAAATAAGAAGACATTTAGATTAGAAATAGAATAGAAATTGCAAGCATAAAGTTTCTTTTCTAAGCTGCTTGACTTATACATGTCATTCAGTAGAGAACTGTTATGAAGCGGACAGGAGACAGAGGTAAGGAAACGTTAGGGTGTTTATTGAATGACAACAAGGAGCACATGAAGGATAGCCAGGAGGATCAGGAATGATGTTGGGGTCTTCTCCTCCGTGGCTGGGTAACAGGAATACACGAGGATGGACAGCACACACCAGATACAGCTGACAGAGGATGACACAGACTTGGAAGGACTGGAAGACAGGACGATACGGGAGGACCAGGAAGACTAGGGAGGAATACAAAGAGAACAGGTAAGTAAATCGTTTGTTTAGCTGAGGATGACTACGCTGAGTGGTCGCTCAGTTGTCCGCTTTCGTCGAGACGAGCCCGGACAATGAGCGACTGGAGTGCTGTGCTTTTATCTGGTGCTCGTGAATGTGATGCAGCTGTGTGCTCATTAGAAGTCAGGTGATGGTGATCTTCGTGAGTGGGGATCGTGAGAGCCTGACCAATCCGTGACAGTACCCCCCTCCCCAGGGCCCGCTCCTGAGGGCCGACACCTCCGACGCCGTGGTGGTCTCCCTCTGCCTCTAGGCGCTGGGAACTCAGGGTGGCTCTCATGAAACTCCACCATGAGACTAGGATCGAGAATATCAGCTCTGGGAACCCATGTCCTTTCTTCGGGGCCGTACCCTTCCCAGTCCACCAGGTACTCCAACTGGCCACCACGACGTCGGGAACGCAAGATCTCCTTCACTGCGTAGACGGCTCCTTCTTCTAGGAGCAGTGGAGGAGGGGGTTCCTCTTCGTGGTCAGGCTCTGTGGAGGGAAGAACAGGATCGTGATAGGGTTTCAGGAGTGATACGTGGAATGTAGGGTGAATACGGTAGTGAGAGGGTAATTGTAGTTTGTAGGTGACGGGGTTAACCTGTTCCACGATGGTGAAGGGACCAACAAATCGGGGACTTAACTTGCGAGAGGGCAGTCGCATGCGTATGTCCCGGGTGGATAGCCACACCTTTTGTCCGGGTGTGTATCTGGGTTCTTCAGACCTTCTCCTATCGGCGGTTACCTTGCTTCGACGGACTGCCCTCTGCAGATGTTGATGAGCCTCGTCCCAGACTCTCTCGCTCTCCCGGAACCAGTGATCCACTGCGGGGACATCAGATGGTTCGCCATCCCAGGGAAAGAGCGGTGGTTGGAAGCCCAGGACGCACTGGAATGGCGTGAGTCCGGTGGAGGGTTGCCGCAGTGAATTTTGGGCATATTCTGCCCAGCCCAAATACTGGCTCCAGGAGTTCTGGTGACCACTGCAGAAGGTCCTCAGGAACCGTCCCACCTCCTGAATCTTCCTCTCTGTCTGCCCGTTGGTTTGGGGATGATATCCAGAAGAGAGGCTGACGGCCACACCTAGGAGCTTGAAGAAGGCTTTCCATAGACGTGAGATGAACTGTGGACCTCTGTCCGACACAATATCTTCTGGAATACCAAATGACCTGAAGACTTGATTAAAGATATTGTCGGCAGTTTCAAAGGCTGTGGGAAGACCTTTCAGAGGGATTAGTTTGACAAACTTTGAGAATCTATCTACTATGACTAGAATACAGGTATTACCTTCTGACGAAGGGAGGTCAGTGATAAAGTCCACTCCTAGGTGTGACCAGGGACGGTTCGGAATCGGCAAGGGATGGAGCTTTCCAGCGGGTAGATGACGTGGGCTCTTGGATTGGGCACAGTCCTTACAGCCCTGAACATATTGCCTCACATCCCTTGCCATGTTTGGCCACCAGAATCGTTGGGATACTAGCGAGAGAGTATTGTTGATCCCTGGATGTCCAGTGCCTAGCGAGGTATGTAAGGAGTGGATCAGATCTACCCGGTGTTCAGGTGGTATGAACTGCCGATGAGGAGGGCATCCCGGCGGAGCAGGAGCTTCCGGAGTGGCAACGACTGGAGGAGCGTTCCAGGTGATCGGACAAATGGAGATGTGTTCGGGAAGAATCTTCGTTGGGAGTTCTTCATGATCGTGATGCTCGTGTAAACGAGAGAGAGCGTCTGCTCTTAGATTCTTGGGTCCTGGACGATAGGAAATGGAGAAATCAAAACGTGAGAAGAAAAGTGACCATCTGGCTTGACGTGGACATAGTCTCTTGGCCTCTTTGATGTACTGGAGGTTTTTGTGATCTGTGATCACCTGGAACGGATGTTTGGCTCCCTCCAACCAGTGACGCCACTCCTCCAAGGCTAGCTTGATTGCTAGAAGCTCCCTGTCTCCTATGCTGTAATTCTGCTCCGCCGGGCTCAACTTCCGAGAGAAATAGGCACAGGGATGCAGTCGGGGCGGTGTATCATGATGTTGAGATAATACTGCCCCGACGCCGGTGGTGGATGCGTCCACTTCCACCACGAAAGGAAGATTTGGGTCAGGATGAGTCAGGAGTGGGGCCCTTGTGAACTCCTTCTTAAGAAGGCGGAAGGCTGCGGCTGCTTCTTTGGTCCACTCCAGTCCTTTGGGTTTACCCTTGAGGAGATTAGTGAGAGGTGATGTAATCCTGCTGTAGTCCTTGATAAATCGTCTATAAAAGTTAGCAAACCCAAGAAACCTCTGGAGCTCCTTAATGGAAGTGGGTTCTGACCAGGATAGAACAGCCTCAATTTTCTTCCCATCCATACGTATACCGGTTTGGTCAATGATGTATCCCAGGAAATGAATCGACTTCTGGTGGAATGAGCATTTCTCCGCTTTGAGGTAGAGGTGATGTTCTCTCAATGTGTGTAGGACCTCCGCAACGTGTTGGCGATGTTCGGCCTCACTCCGGGAGTAAATGAGGATGTCATCTATGTACACTATTACACAGTGGTGAAGAAACTCCCGGAGGACTTCATGAATGAAGTTTTGGAATACGGAGGGGGGCGTTGACCAGACCGTAAGGCATGACCTCATATTCATAGTGGCCAGTAGGGGTCACGAATGCTGTCTTCCATTGGTCCCCCTCACGTATTCTTATCAGATTATACGCGCTGCGGAGGTCCAATTTAGTGAAGACTTTAGCTTCTCGGAGCTGTTCCAAAGCGGCTGGTACCAGAGGAAGGGGATATCGGTATTTTACTGTACCGTTATTTAGGACCCTGTAGTCGATGCATGGACGCAGCCCTCCGTCCTTCTTGGCCACAAAGAAGAAGCTTGAGGCGGCTGGTGATTTTGAGTGACGTATGTACCCCTGACTCAGAGCCTCCCTTATGTAATCTTCCATTGCCTGATTCTCTGGAAGCGAGAGCGGGTAGATCCTACCTCTTGGCAACTGGGCATCTGGAACTAGGTCGATCGCGCAGTCCCATGGCCGATGCGGCGGTAGCTGGGAAGCTCTCTTGGGGCAGAAGACATCATGAAAGGAGCTGTACTCCTTAGGAATGTGGATAGACTGCTTCTCAGGAGGGCTCTCGACCGATGTTGCAAACAAAGAAATGGGGTTCCGACCTTGAAGAGGGAGATTTGGAAAACAGGCAGGTGTACATCCAGATCCCCATTTCTTTATCTCTCCTGTGCCCCAAGAGATGATGGGATCGTGCTTCACCAGCCACGGGCGCCCTAGAATGATGTCCATATTTGCACCCTCCAGAACCAGAAATTGAATCCTCTCTTGATGTAACACCCCCACTTGAAGAAGGATGTCTTCGCATTGTCGATGGATACGGGTCGAAGATCGAGTGCACTGGGTTATCGGTTGTATCTGGTATATATGCGAGGACGCCTCAGTACGGAGGTGGAGTTGACGACAGAGGGATTGGGAGATGAAGTTCCCTGCTGACCCGGAGTCGATGAGGGCTGTGACAAGGAGAGAAATAGAGGCAGTAGTTATTTGTACGGTGGTAGTAAGTGGTTTACATTGTTCAATATTCGTACTGAATACACTCACTGAAGTCCGAATGGGACGAAGGGGACACTCCATACGGGTGTGTCCACTGACACCGCAGTATAGACACAGACCCCGGGTCAGCCTCCTCTGTCGTTCCGCTGATGTCAGTCTTCCAGACTCTATTATCATGGGTTCTGGTTCTGGAGAGGCTGTTGACTCAGGCGATTGGAGGAGTGCAGACGAGGGGGTGATGGTGTCCTGTTGATAGGAACGAAGACGATCGGAACATCGGAGAGAATGTTGGATGAATCTCTCCAGACCCATTGTATCATCTAATGTGGCCAGTTGGATTCGGAGAGTGGGTTCCAAGCCGAGCCGGTACGTGGTCAACAACGATCTCTCATTCCATCCACTTGCAGCTGCTAGAGTGCGAAACCGGAGAGCATATTCCTGTGTAGATAGAGTACCTTGCTTTAGATGATACAGCTGCTCTCCAGCGGCTACTTCCCCATCAGAACGTCCAAACACCTCTTTGAAATACTCCGTGAAGGTAGTGATGGAATTCATGACCGGCCCGGCTTGGTTCCAGATCGTCTCAGCCCATTTAAGTGCAGGTCCAGAGAGTAGAGATACGATGTAGGCGATCTTTGACTTATCTGTGGGATATAGAGAAGGTTGCATTTCGAATATGAGGGAACATTGTAACAGAAAACCATTGCACTCCCCCGCTCCGCCTGAGTAGGGCGCTGGTCGGGCCATGGGACTGGAAGGAAGGGCCGAAGAAGAAACTGTGGAGGCGGAAGTGCTCGGTGCTGGTGGTGCGTTGGAAAGTGGAGCTGGTGGCTGTAGAATCCGCTTCAACTGGTCCACCAGCTCTTGAAAGTGATCGGGGGTGCTCATGTTGTCGTCGTTATTGGTCCGGGCTTCTGTTATGAAGCGGACAGGAGACAGAGGTAAGGAAACGTTAGGGTGTTTATTGAATGACAACAAGGAGCACATGAAGGATAGCCAGGAGGATCAGGAATGATGTTGGGGTCTTCTCCTCCGTGGCTGGGTAACAGGAATACACGAGGATGGACAGCACACACCAGATACAGCTGACAGAGGATGACACAGACTTGGAAGGACTGGAAGACAGGACGATACGGGAGGACCAGGAAGACTAGGGAGGAATACAAAGAGAACAGGTAAGTAAATCGTTTGTTTAGCTGAGGATGACTACGCTGAGTGGTCGCTCAGTTGTCCGCTTTCGTCGAGACGAGCCCGGACAATGAGCGACTGGAGTGCTGTGCTTTTATCTGGTGCTCGTGAATGTGATGCAGCTGTGTGCTCATTAGAAGTCAGGTGATGGTGATCTTCGTGAGTGGGGATCGTGAGAGCCTGACCAATCCGTGACAAGAACACACATCTATGACTTTTGAATATATACAGAATTGCACTGCGCAGCATAAATGAGTATACTTCTTTTCGAAAGTGAATATTTTTATAAATGTTTCAGTGAATATAGTGCATATATTTTGCTGAATTTAGACAAAACTGCTTTATTTAACAGTTATATACATTAAATTTGATTACCTAACATCCAGGAATAGAAGGATAATGTATTTAAACTCAAATGAGGTATAATGCAAAAAATATAAAATCCCAAATATAGAGTTGGTCAGAATTATTAGCCCCTCTTTGATTTTGATTTATTTTTAATATTTCCCAAATGATGTTTAACAGAGCAAGGAAACCTTCACAGTATTTCTGATAATATTTTTTCGTCTCTTTTGTTTTATTTCGGCTGAAAGAAAAGCAGTTTTTAATTTTTTATGAACTATTTTAAGGTCAATATTATTAGCCCCTTTAAGCTATATATTTTTTTCGATATTCTACAGAACAAACCATCGTTATACAATAACTTGCCTAATTACCCTAACCTGCCTAGTTACCCTAATTAACCTAGTTAAGTCTTTAAATGTCACTTTAAGCTGTATAAAAGGGTCTTAAAAATAGCTAGTCTAATATTATTTACTGTCATCATGACAAAGATAAAATAAATCAGTTATTAGAGATGAGTTATTAAAACTATTATGTCTAGAAATTTATTAATATTAATAAATCTGCTCTCCGGGGAAAAAAAACAGGGGGTCTAATAATTCTGACTTCAACTGTATATAATACTAAATATATATATATAATGCTTAATTTTTCCTCTTCATTTAAGTCACATTTTAGATTTTCTCCTAACATATTAATTTGGGTGTTCTTTTTTTAGACTTCTCCTAGTGTTTATTAGCCAGAACTATATAATTAAAGATTTTCAAAAGATCAGTTTCAAGGTCCATTCAATCAGGTTTAGGTCAGGGCTCTGGGCGGCCATTTCATTATTTCTGTATTTTCCGCTTCAATGAACTGCTTTACCTGTTTTGAAATCTGCTCTCTGGTTGTTGGATGAACTCAGGAAAGGAACCGCATATTACTAAAGGAGCTTCTGATGAACATCAGCATTTATTCTGCCATGTTTCTGTATGAAAGAAACAACTTCTGCTGCAGAACACACCAGTAAGCCACAACACTCCAACACCGACTGTACTGATATCTGCACACACTTTGAGTTCAGTTTTGACCACCAACATAATTTCCATCAGAACCAAATAAATGACTATTTCATCAGCAAAGTGAGCTTTTGGACAGTTCTTTGTTATTCAACATGCTCCTCATTAAAGTTCACTCTGGATTTTTGACTCTTTCTGCTGATGAAGATTTGCTCACAGTGGGCTTTCCAACCCAGGCTCATTCTGAGAACGTAGTCCCGTGGACGTTTCTGGAGACTGCGAAATACGTAGCCGAGGGTACGTCCGGCTGCATTTCATTTTTTTTAAGCAAACGCTGCGGGGCGGTGTGACGCCGTTCCTTTCGGCGCTTGCCGGCCGGCCGCTCGCCTCCGTGTGGAGGGCTTTCCCGCTGCAACCAGTTTGTCCGGTTAGCTCTTCGTGTACTTTGGCGGACTCGAGGCGCAGAAAGGGGCTGACCATGACGACGACCAGGTTCGAGTCTGAGGTAGAGCGGTTCCAGAAATCAGGTAAGAAAACAAAAACAAAATCCAAAAAATGAAGCGAACAAGTTCGTCACAGGGTGAGAATGTGGTCAAAATCTGAAAACGTGGTAAAAATCAGACGAGGGCTTTTCTTTTTCTGGACGGCTTTTGTGAATCGTCGTTGGTTGGGTTTAGGGACGGAGGAGGGTGGGTCAGCCGATTGGCCGGTCGCACTGTCAATCATTCTGTCATCCAGGCAGGCAGAAGGTCGTTCGACCGCGGCCTCTAGCGGGTTTACGCGAGAACGGCGCAGGAAAAAGCGTGCACAGCGGCCTCTCGCGAATTCGCAAAAACAAAAACTGCAAAAATACGTACCTCCCGGGACATATTTCGCGGTCTCCAGAAACGTCCTCGGGACTACATTCTCAGAATGAGCCTGGATTGGGGCTTTCAGTCCAGACTCTCTGAAATGTGGACATACTAAATGTTGAGATACAAATCCTGACCCTGTTCAACTTAACTGATGGTCAATTCCAGATTGACCAATGAGATTCTCCACATTATCCTTGTCTTTCATGGACGACTAGTCTTTTTGGTGGACTTGAACGCATCAGTCAAATTGTAAAGATGGATATTCGAATTCTCCCAGTCACGTTAGAATGGCTCACAATCTTACAAAGGCATTGAAACTGAATAGTTCAGCTGCCAGTTAAATAACAAGAACTGTCCACCATGACTATTGCTGAAAGATGCCTGCAAGTGGCTACACAAATGCCTGTTCCCGAGCAGAAATGCACATTTCGCATGAGTCTGTTTGACAGGGGACGTGTTGAGGGGGCTGCAAAAAAACAACAACCCATGAGCCACCTTGAGTTAATTATGCATTGTTATTTCTCAGCTTTTATCTCTTTCTTAGATGGACAGATCAAATCGTTCATCGTTTATCCATCATGCAATGGAATTTCTGCAAATGCACAGCGAGGCCACCCCAAATGACATCCGATCCTGCCACTGATTTGTGATGTCACGGTTGTATCCTCATGGATGTGACTTAAATCCATCCTTTCACCCTTTCAGATATCTATTTTGGCCATCTATTCATGCGGTATCCGCAGACTGCTGTGAAGTAACACAGTGTGATGCGCGCCGAAGGTGTGTGGGTGTGTTTTACTGTCTGCATGGCTTCATGTGTGTGAGCATGTGAGGAGAGGAGGAGGAGGATGCTGCTGCCATGGAAACGAGGGTATGTGTATGGAGGATAGCAGCCAGTCGCAGCAGCCACTGAAAGATCTGCCGTTTTTTTTTTTCTTTCTCCTTTCCTTCCCCTCATTCCACTTTTCCGATAGAGAAAGACCATCTCCAGACCAGGCGTTTCTGTTTTTCCTCTGCCTGACGCTTCAGAAGGCATCTTCACATCTCGTCGCAGACGCTGAAGAGACGCTTCCAGGATGGCAACCATCACCTGCACACGCTTTACAGAGGAATACCAGCTGTTTGAGGAACTGGGAAAGTAAGTTGTTGTAGATGCCTTTCGTTAATCTGGTGTGAAGGAATGTCGGAGCTGCGTAATGCCCAGGGTGGTACTTTCACTCAAACGCTATTGTTTTATAATGCCTATCACTATGTCTTATCGGCTAATGTGATGATATATTATTAATGAGAAATATTCATGAACTCACTTGGAGTTTCATTCGCAATTGAATACGAAATAGTGCATTAGGGCTTTGAGGATGGCTGCTTTATAATGGCTATCGTTATGTTTTACACATCGGCTAACGTTAAGACTGTTGAATGTGATGGGAGATCATTAATGCGAAATATTCGTGAATTCACCTTGAGTAACTGGATGCAAGATCAGAAATCAGAATCAAAGTTGAGACTGCACGTATATACGCAACTTACATTACATAACAGAAGGAGCATATTACGTTACGCTCAGCAGCAGATCTGAAGAACGCTTCTAGACGTTGAAGCAATCTTATGAATGAAGTGAGAGCATGTTGAGGAGAAAATGAGAGTGTGTGTTTTACAGACATCTGTCCTACAGATGGAATTGGATTAATTGCATTGAATGTAATTGACTCATTAGGCTGCAGTCAATTAGCTTTACATGTAAACAAAGACACGTATTTTACTGACTGAACAAAACACGGTTGACGATAAAATCTACAGATACTGTGTACAATTGTATACTGCATCACACACATAGCTATTCTTATGGGGACTTCCCATAGTACATACTGTATATTCTCTCCCCCAGCCCTAAATTCAACCAAACTCACTGAAAACATTTTCCTAATTTCTAAATACTTAATTCTGTGTGATTTATTAGCTAAATGTCCCCATTAGGTCAACATGTACTGGTATTACTATACTTGTGGGGACATTTGGTCCTCACAATGTTAGGAATATAAGATACACACACAATCACACACCTGTACAGCGATTTTTAAGGGGACTTCCTATATACTTAATGATTTTTATACTGTTCAAACTGTATATTCTCTTTCCCAACCTTAAATCCAAGCCTCACCGAAAACATTTTTAACATTTTCATTTTCCAAATACTTCATTCTGTGTGATTTATGAGCTGTTGACCAATAAATGTCCCCATTAGGTCAACATGTACTGGTATTACTATACTTGTAGGGATATTTGGTCCTCACAACGTTAGGAATACAAGACACACACACAATCAAACACTATTACAGTGATTTTTAAGGGGACTCCCTATAAAAATAATGATTTTTATACTGTACAAACTGTATCCCCCAGCCCTCAATCCCAACCCTCACCAAAAATACTTCATTTTGTGTGATTTATGAGCCGTTTACCCAAAAATGTCCCTACTAGGTCAAGATTAACTGGTATTGCTATACTTGTGGGGACATTTGGTACCCACAACATCAGGAATACATGGTACTGATACACACACACACACACACACACACACAGACTTGTACATCTGTCTTTATGGGGACCACCCATAGATGTAATGATTTTTATACTGTACATACTGTATTTTTAATCCCCTTTACTCCTAATTTGACCCTAAATCTGACCCTCAAGGGAAAAATTTGCATTTTAACTTCATTATGTCTGATTTATGAACGGTTTTTCTCATGGAGACCAAAAAAAGTCCTCAAGAGGTCAGGATTTACTGGTATTGCAATACTTGTGGGAACATTTGGTACCCATAACATCAGGAACACATGATACTGATACACACAAAGACTTGTACAGCTATCTTTTTGGGGACCATCCATATATGTAATGATTTTTAAACGGTACATACTGTGTTTTTAATCCCTATTAACTCCTAATTTAACCCTAAACTCAAGCCTGAGGGAAAGCGATTAACATTTTACTTTATTATATGTGATTTATGAGCCGTTTTACTCATGGAGACCAAAATATGTCCTCACAAGGTCAAGATTTACTGGTATTACTATTCTTGTGGGGACATTTGGTACCCAAAACATCAGGAATACATGGTACTGATACACACACACAGACACACACACACACACACACACACACACACACAGAGAGAGACTTGTACAGATCTTTTTGGGGACCACCTATAGACGTAATGATTTTTATACTGTGCATACTGTATTTTTAATCCCCTTTACCCCTAATTTATCCCTAAATACAACACTCAAGGGGAATAAAAATCGCATTTTTGCTTCATTATATGAGATTTATGAGCCGCTTTCCTCATGGGGACCAAAAAATGTCCTCACAATGTTAAAATGTACTGGGATTGCTATACCAGTGAGAACATTTGCTCCCCACACCATCAGAAATACAAGGTAATGATACACACTCACAGAGTAAGAGAAAGACTTGCACAGCTATCTTTTTGGGGACCATCCACAGACATAATGATTTTTATACTGTATATACTGTATTTTTATTCCCATTTAACCCCAAATTTAACCCTAAACCCAACCTTCAAGGCAAACAATTAGCATTTTATCTTCATTATGTGTCATTTATGAGCCGTTTTCCTCATGGAGACCAAAAAAAAGTCCTCACAAGGTCAAGATTTACTGAGATTGCAATAATGGTGGGTCCCCACAACATCAGGAATACATGATACTAATTCACACACACACACACACACACACAAACGTGTACAGCTATTTTTATGGGGACCACCCATTGACGTAGTGATTTTTCATATTGTACACACTGTATTTTTAACCCCTTTTACCCCTAATTTAACCCTAAACACAACCCTAAACGGAAACAATTTGCATTTTTACTTCATTATGTGTGACATAAGCCGTTTTCCTCATGGAAAAAATGTCTTCACAAGGTCAAGATTTACTGGTGTTGCAATACTTGTGGGTCCCCACAGAATTAGGAATACATGGCACTGATACACAGACACACAGAGACTTGTACAGCTGTCTTAATGGGGACCACCCATAGATGTAATGATTTTTATACTGTACATACTGTAATCCCCTTTACCCCTAATTTGACCCTAAATCTAACCCTCAAGGGAACAATGAGCATTTTTACTTCATTATGTTTGATTTATGAACCGTTTTTCTCATGGAGACCAAAAAAATGTCCTCAGGTCAAGATTTACTGGTATTGCTATACTTGTGGGGACATTTTAGGAATTTTAGGAATACAATGTACACACACACAAACACACACAACTAGTTGTAATTATAATATGGTAATTTTACATACATAATTGTTGTGAAAGCATTGGTAAGTGTAATACATTCCTCTAGACTGATGCACAGTAACAATGCTCTGAAATGTTGAGGCAGAAGTACAAAAAAAAAAACCTTCTTGCTTCCCTCATTCCATCCACCCACTCTGTACTACAGCATTTTTCCTGAGCGAGTGCACTGTATACTTGTTTTCTTGATTTGAGAGCATGTAACACCTCTACAGAGATGGGTCTTCAACTCCATCTGGCCTTGTGCCCACTGCTGTACTCCCACACACACCCTCATACTGAACACACACACACACGCGCGCACACACACACATACACACACGTCCTTTTTCTGTGGGCAGTCAAACCGCTTACATAATTGCGTTTGTGGGTGGCAATTCAATTCAGACATTGAAATATTGCATAATCCAATATATTACTGCCTGCCTGGCAGGTAAATCTGCGCCTTATTCTTCAAGGTTTACATTCACAGTTCCATGCACTCAATGTTCAACATACAGACCCTGTTGTTTTGTTTTTAGGGGAGCCTTTTCTGTGGTGCGGAGATGCGTGAAAGTTCTCTCAGGGCAAGAGTATGCCGCTAAGATCATCAACACAAAGAAGCTGTCTACTCGGGGTAGGTGCTCAGATCAGCCCTAAACACTTCAAATGCACGAACACACTCACACTGTAAAACAAAAAAGCAGGTTTCCACAAAGCTCAAACACAAATCGTTTCTGTTTTGAGTGATAGGGCCCCGACTCTTTTTTGAAGGACATCCTGGGATTTTTAATGACCATGTGCAATTTTTATACACACCTTACTTCCCAGGTATGACGTTCTCCAACTGTTAAATCTATAAAGGTGAGGTACTTTTTAGACAATTTAATCAAGCTGAATGTTAATCAGTTCTTTCTGAGAATTAACGTTTTTGATTTGGTTTGTGCATGTGGGGGAAATGCAGAACATTGGATGACTAAATCACTGACCGAATTTTGGAGTATTATATATACACTACCTGACAGAAGTTTTGGGTAACACTTTATTTTGATGGTCCATTTGAGTATTAGTAGACTGTCTGCTTAATATCTGTTGATACTGCTGCTAAATAGACATTTAGCTCACTATAAGAAACTTTTCGAGTACATGTCAACTTACAGTAACCCTAATCCTAACCCCAACCTAACAGTCTACCTATAATCTAATGAGAATTAGTTGGCATGTGGATGCAATGTAACTTAAGTTCAACAAATGGATCGTCAAAATAAAGTGTCAATCCTAGTTGAGAGCCAGTCAGAAGCACAGAATAGTGCACTCACTGCACTCCAACAAAATGGTAAGGTTTATAATCTAATTAATGCATATTAAACCTCTTTAACATTGTTAAATGTAGGTGCTGAATCACTGATATGTGTTGGCTTGCACTGAGTCTCAGTTCTGAAGATCAATTTCAAATGGTTTATTTTATTTTCAAGATCTGAGGTGAACTATCTGCTGCTGCTTTCAGTAGTATGACAATAAATGTCATGTAAAATGGCATTCAAGCTCATATTATTAGCATTTAACACTGAATGACGGTGTACCTGAGGTGTTCAGCTACCAGAAATAGAAGCTGTTTCTAAAATATTAATTTCAGGTGTTGGTTACAACTCATTTTAATGTGAAAAATATTCCTTCTAACGTGTGCCGTTGCTTTTAGTTAGAACACAATCAAAATCAGCCTTTCGGCTCAACAGTCAGGCACACTCCTGTAGGTGTCGTCAATTTGGGCTGCGCTTGTGTTTTTTGAACCAGGAGTGCAATACCTAGCTTAACCACTTGGTGTCAATCTTACACACTGCACCTTTAAACATTGAACATGGATTGAGTTTACTGTAGATTAATCACAGTGTATGTCATTCCGGTTTCAGCAAAGCGAAGGGAAAATGCTTGAAATGTGCCTGAAATTCAGTATTGAGTCATGGGCATTTGTCATTTTCAAAGAAATTTCCTTTACAAATGCTGATTGTTGTGCTGTGCTGTATTGTCAGGAAGGTTTTTTTTCTCTCTCCCCCTGGAAGCTGATATTGTAAAAGCTGAAAGTCAAGTAGAGCAGTAGGAGGCAGTGATATATACCCTGAAGGCAGCCGCACACCACCTACACCATGTTGCCAAGCACACATCATGTTATATGCTTCAAATAGTAGCTACTGTACTTTAATGGCTTTTTAAAACAATGCGGTCGGTGCGCATCAGATCTTTCTTTGCAGCTCCGTCAGTCTCCGACAGCCAAACAATGCAAGCCTATTATAAGCGCTGTTCATTATTATGTAACGGTAATATATATTCCCAGAGCCGTTCTGTTCTTTATGTTCTGTTTGATGATGTAATAGAGCGGTTAGTGAAAACAGAGGGTGACAAAATCATTCGGATATTCTGAACAATCTTAAAATAAAGGCTCTTTAGTATTTATTGCAGCTTTCATTTGCACAAAAAGGTTCGTTATAGGTGCTTTAGATTAATAAAGTGTCATATTAAGAATCTCGGAATCTGATATACACTCACTGGCCACATTATTAGGTACACCTTACTAGTACCTGGTTTGTGCCTTCAGAACTGCCCTTAATCCTTCATGACAGGGATTTAACAAGGTTCTGGAAATATTGCTCTGAGATTTTGCTCCATATTGACATGATAGCATCACGCAGTTGCTGCAGATTTGTCGACTGCACATCCATTGTGCGAATCTGCCGTTCCACCACATCCCAAAGGTGCTTTATTGGATTGAGAGCTGGTGACTGTGGAGTCCATTTGAGTCCAGTGAACTCATTGTCATGTTCAAGAAACCAGTCTGAGATATTATCCTGCTGGAAGTAGCCATCAGAAGATGGGTAATGTGGTCATAAAGGGATGGACATGGTCAGCAACAATACTCATGTAGGCTGTGGCGTTGACACTAATGGGCCCAAACTGTGCCAAGAAAATATCCCCCACACCATTACACCACCACCACCAGCCTGAACCATTGATACAAGGCAGGATGGATCCATGCTTTCATGTTGTTGATGCCAAATTCTGACCCGACCATCTGAATGTGGCAGCAGAAATGGAGACTCATCAGACCAGGCAACGTTTCTCCAATCTTCTATTGTCCAGTTTTGGTGAGCCTTTGTGAATTGTAGCCTCAGTTTCCTGTTCTTAGCTGACAGGAGCGGCACCCGGTGTGGTCTTCTGCTGCTGTAGCCCATCCGCCTCAAAGTTGAACGTGTTGTGTGTTCAGAGATGCTCTGACCAACAACCATGCAAAGTTCAAAGTCACTTAAATCCCCGTTCTTCCCCATTCTGATGCTCGCTTTGAACTGCGGCAGATCGTCTTGACCATGTCTACATGCCTAAATGAGTTGAGTTGCTCCCATGTGATTGGCTGATTAGAAATTTGCGTTAACGAGCAGTTGGACAGGTGTACCTAATAAAGTGGCCGGTGAGTGTATGTACACATATGACATATATTCTTTATAGGTTATGTGAAATTCAAAGATGAACTTGATTGTCATAAATGGGATTTGTATATGTGGCCAAATATGAAAACAATCTTCATTTCAGAACTGTTCACTCAAAGGTTCTTTGGGAACCAAAAATGCTTTCTTTCATTGGCAATGCTGCAAAACATTTTTAAATCTTTATTTTTAATAGAGAAGAGGGAAAAACTAGTATCCTTTTTTTCTGTTCAGTAAATGGCAGTGGATGGCAAATATATTGGTATTATTCCTTTTGTTTTCCAAAAAAATGTTAGAAACTGCTAATACTCTTATAAAACTCTTATAAACTGCTATAAAATCCCCAAATTTAAACATACCAGCTATTACATTCTCAATGAAATGGTAATGTTTTAATAAAATTAATACATTTTAAACCTCTTTAACATTAATAATAGGCTACTGAGTGGCTGATATTGTTGAGTCACAATTCTGACTTTCATTTTTTAACAGTCTGCTAGCTATTTAGCTAGATGTTAGCTATTTTTGCTAGCTATCTCCTGCTACTTTAAGTAGTATGGCAATAAAGTCACATTAAATAGCATTTAAATGCACATTGGGAGCATTTAACAGTGAATAAAGCACATAATCAGTACCTGAGGTGATCATTGTCATTGTAGTTTATGCTGTTGTTCTGCCTCGACTCCTTTGAACAAGAAAAGAAACATTTAATTAACGTAGAGACGTAAAGAATCATAGTTAAGCATGTAAAAATAAATGAGTACATTCACTGATGGAGGGCAGCACCATGGCGCAGTGGGTAGGGCTCTCGTGTCACAGCAAGAAGGTCGCTGGTTCAAGCCTAGGCTGGGTCAGTTGGCATTTTTGTGTGGAGTTTGCATGTTCTCCCCGTGTTCGCATGGGTTTCCTCCGGATGCTCCCCACATGTTTAAAGACAGGCAGTGCAGGTGAATTGGATAAACTTAATTGTCTGTAGTGTATGTGTGTGAATGGAAGTGTATGGGTGTTTCCCAGGGATGGGTTGGAGCTGGAAGGGCATCCGCTGAAAATGAATTCACTAATGGTCACGATAATTTGTGTTACCCAGATTAGCCTTTATTATTCATTTGATTAGTTAATTAGCATTATTAGCGGGAATAACATACCCTGGAATGTTGTGATCGACCAATCAGAAACAAGTATTCCAGAACGCCGTGTAATAAGTGAAAATAAGCGAGTAATTGGTATTTATTTTAGAAATGGACTTTCTTGTTGTGAGCTGAAAGTGCCTGCAGTATAAAATCATGCATTCAGCCAGTTGCAACAGGGAAAATGACTCACTCTGCTGTTAGCAGGACGATGTGTGCTGAAATGAACATGGACAAAAGAAAAAGAAAAACAGAGAACTATCTACAGTCATATCTAAGATTATAGCCAAGCAGGGACAATCTGAAGATGACAAGTTGTACTTGTTTTCATCCTACTAAATGTTAGCTAAATGTTCAAGGAGCATAGCTGGATATTTAAAGGGATAGTTCACTCAAAGCTGAAAATAGTGTCATCATTTACTCAAACCCTCACTTGCTCCAAACCTGTTTGACTTTCTTTCTTCTGATGAACACAAATGAAGATATTTTACCGGTTTTGAACCAGCAACCTTCAGCGACTGAGGTGACAGCGCAAACCACTGAGCCGCCATGCCACCTCCAATAATTCACTCATTAACAAATGTCTTAAAGGGATAGTTCGCCCAACAAGGAAAATCCTGTCATCATTTATTAATTGTCTAATAATTTAATTATCATTAAGCTGATCTCAAAAGAAGGTTTTTTGAGGGAATTTGGAAATCACTGACTTCCATAGTATCTGTTTTTACTACTATGTATGTCAGTGGTTACCAGTTTTCAGAGTATATACTTAGAGACATGTCACACATTTTCTTCCTCATACAGTATTGATGTTAGTATACTCACATAAACCTAAACACTTCCAAAATACTACCCAAAAATTAAAATTTACTCACTATTTACACACTCTTAAACAGTGTTGGGCAATAATGAGTCACGAGTAATGCTTTTGACAGTAACAAATACTGTAACACATTACTTTTTACATATAGTAACTCCGTTATCATTACAATATGATGTGTTTGAATGTCACTTGGTAAATTCATTCATTTTGGCTGCAGTCTAGCCCGCATCTTCCTGTTTACATCGGCGACGCATTGTGGGGTGGATACCAACCAACCACCGTGAAACAACCACGCGTTCGAGGCGACAAACTGGACAAAAGTGAAAGCAGAGAGACAGAATTCGCTTGATGTACACCAACTTTTTGTTTAAGTCTGTCTTTTGTTTTAATTGTGAGAATGCAAAATAATTAAACGTTGAATATGATCAACAGTGTATTATCCATGCAGCACTGAAGTGATATTATAAGGGCATTAATGGGAGAATTAGATTGTTTTTTGGAAAAGTAACTCAGAAATGATTATTAACAGTAACGTAATCGATAAAGTAATTGAGTTACTTTTGAATGAAGTAACTAGTGTAACTGTAGCACTGCTCTTAAGTGGTTATAAACCTTTAGTTAGAGTGCCTAGAGTATTTTCTGATGGACAATAAATGGAAACAGCTATTGAAAATCATGTGAACGCATGCAGCATTAAAGACAACGGCACAAACCTCTCGCAGAAATCCTTTAGAATTGACTTTAGAGCATTTTCAGTTAAATGTGGTACAATAACTCAAGCTTAGACTAGATCTGCAGTGGTCTAGGATGAGTCTAGAGCTAAATCACATTAGCAATGTGTGGAGAGGCATGAAAACAGCAGTTATGGGAAGGCACTAATCTAATCTTGGGAAACTGGAGCAGTTTGTACTTGAGGAGAGCAGAGTTGCAGAGGCCTTGTGGATTGGGTTGTTTTAGGAAGTGCTTGTTTATGGTTACAGTAGACTGCAAACATGCTTATCTAAGTTTTTGTCTTGTTTCTAGTCCAAATATCTAAAAATTAAATAAAAAATAAGTATTTTCAAGAGTTTATCATTAATATAAAATAATCTGATTTAAAAGTGAAAATTTGGTTATTTTGCTGACCTCATCGGCAGATTATTTTGCTTGGTTAAATGAAAAGCTCACTGAATTTTGATTTGTTATTCCTGAAAACATGACAATAGTTTTTGGCGTCTAGAAAATGCTTCTTGATTTAAGAGTTTTTAGATATTTGGACTATACAAAACAAAAAACCGCAGTGCTATATCTCATATTTAGTCAACCAAGGCTCATTATTGATACGTACCCCTGTATACATTTCTGGAGAGTGCCAAATATGTCCCAGGAACTATGTTTTTTGGAGTTTTTGTTTTCGTAAAACTACCCGAGGCCGATGTGTACGCTTTTTCAGATCTTAAATTTCTCTTATGAGTGCTGTTCACGCCTGCTGTACTTGCGTAGATCCACCAGAGGCCGCTGTCGACTGACAGACTGACAGACTGTCTGACTGACCAACCGACCGATCCACTCACCGCCTTCCCTAAACCCAACCGACTGTGTTTTCGAAAGCAATCCAGAAAAAGAAAATTCCTTGCGGCCGACTGATTTTTACGTTTTACGTTGTTTATGTTTTACCTGCTTTCAAGAACCGTTCATTGCAGAACTTGAACCCCGTCATCGCAGCCCACTCCTCTCTGCGTCTCAAGTCCATCGACGTGCACGGCGAGCCGCTGGGCAAAATCGAGAAGAGGGAAAGCTAGTCAGCTGGTAGCGCAAAAAAAAAACAGAAGCCGTTATACCGCCCCATAGCATTTATTTTAAAGATGAAATGCAGCCTTAGGTAGCTCTGGCTGGATAATTCGTGCTCTCCAGAAATGTATACGGGAGTACGTTTCCACAATGTACAACCTATGTTGAATTTAGTCTAGGATATCAATATTTTTTTCAGTGCCATTTCTGGGTATTTTTAGATTTTAATGCAAATATTAAACACAAAAGGATCCTATAACAATGATTTAAAAATAGGGAATTGTGAAAATGCATGAGAATTTAATGCTTTTGTTTAAACGCTAATTAAGTGTTAGTTAAACTAAGCTAAAATAAGCAACATTTTAAATTAAATTCACCAATTTTCTGCCAAACCCTTTTCTACAGTGATTAAAAAAAAGCCCTGAAAGCAAGTAGACCAGATCAATACCAAATAGAATAAACGTTCAACAACAATAACATGAGAAGCTGATCAATCCAGATCTGAAATTTCTAGAATTTTGCTTATGTCACTGATGCATTCAAGTCCGCCAAAAAGACTAGTCGTCCATGAAAGACAAAGATAATGTGGACGATCTCATTGGTCAATCTAGAATTGACCATCAGTTGAGCTGAACAGGGTCAGGATCAGTATCTTCACATTCAGTATCTCCACATTTCAGAGAATCTGGACTGAAAGTCCACTGTGAGCAAATCTTCATCAGCAGAAAGAGTCAAAAATCCAGAGTGAACTTTAATGAGGAGCATGTTGAAAGACAAAGAACTGACCAAAAGCTCACTTTACTGATGAAATAGTCATTTATTTGGTTCTGATGGAAATTATGTTGGTGGTCAAAACTGAACTCAAAGTGTGTGCAGATATCAGTACAGTCGGTGTTGGAGTGTTGTGGCTTACTGGTGTTTTCTGCAGCAGGAGTTGTGTCTCTCATACAGAAACATGGCAGAATAAATGCTGATGATCATCAGAAGCTCCTTTAGTAATATGCGGTTCCTATCTTGAGTTCATCCAACAACTAGAAAGCAGATTTCAAAACAAGTACAGCAGTTCATTGAAGCGGAAAATACAGAAATAATGAAATGGCAAGCCCAGAGCCCTGATCTAAACCTGATTGAAAATTTCTGGAAAATCTTAAACCACAAAGTTCTGGCTAATAAACACTCCTGTCAGAAAACTGTGGAAGGGACTGAAGAAGAAAAGATCAAGATCACAGCATAGAGAGGAAAGAGTTATGTCCTGTTAGAAACTAAGGACGACTTGTTAGAGACTAGTGATGTTATTAAATAATATTCCTCCAAATTTGTAACCAATATTACATTTCTTAAAAGCAAGATTTAATCAGTTGTTTTGTAATTTGGATGTGCGTGTGTGTGCGTGTGTGTGCGTGCGTGTGTGTGTGTGTGTGTGTGTGTGTGTGTATGCGTGTGTATGTGTGTGTGTGTGTTTTAAATATAAATAACTAGTTTGGTGACAATCAGATAAACTAGCCTCTTCATTTTAGTCTCAAGGCACCAGCCCACCTTCCCTGCCCACTACAACCATAACTTCATCACTTTAATGGTGGCGTGTGATGAAGTTGATATCAATCACACAGAGATCTAGTCTTGTTTTCAAGAATGATAAAAATTTTTAAATCTATATTATACTATACTATTATTATACCATTATATCCCATCTGTCTGTTAAACAAAATAGGGTAGATAATGGACGTAGTGATGTCAGCCATAGGTTTCTGAAGTGAACAAATAAAGCTACAAGTGGGCGTGGCCAACCGTTTCCATTTTGTTTAAATTAAATTAAATCTATTTACTTCGCGCTGCAGGTGTTTGACCAGTACAACACTTCAGAGTCTGTAGTCCTGCTGCCATTAGCCAGATCGAGCCGTTTCTCCTCCAGTCATCCACTGTTGCTCCCGCGACAAAAACGAGTGGACATAACAGCAGCACGGTGATAGTATTACAGGGCCTTAAAAGTATTACTTTAACACATTTATGCCCAATAATTGGTTTTATTTCTGTATCGCGATTGCGAACGAATCTTTTTATCCGGATCTTGATGAACCGGTTGAACAAGTTCCCCAAAAAGAACTGAATCATTTGAAACGATTCGCGTTTTCAGTAAGCACTTTTCAACAAACTACTTATTTTTTAACAAGCTTAATACCCCCCTTTCACTCAAAATAATCCAATATATACTGTTACTCAGTTATTAGAACAGTAATGTTACACAGATCAAACTTGAGAAGTGGTGAACCGATTTGGGTGATTCAGTGAACCAAACAGTACATGACAGCCTGCTGTGACTGAACTAAACTTGAACAACTGTACTGCGGGTAAACCGAGGGCTTAAATGAGAGGATCTGGCGAAACGTAAGTTTATTTCATAACAGAAAATCGCAATGGATTTTAAATAAGTGAATCATGCTTCAGTTGAGTTGCTAAACTTTACTGTAAGACATTTTTCAGATCATAGTGAGGTTTTAACTCACTGAAATTACTATTGCTGACTACATAATTTTAATATGTTTGAGTCATAAAATCCGCGTTAAATATCTGAACTTCCCATCACTACTGTGTATCTAATCTCAGAAGCAGCCTTGCACACATATTGTCTTTAAGGCTGCTGTCCTGTGGGCTGTTGTATTTGAATTTGAGGATGGGCAGATGGTAGTGGTAGATGGTAGTGTTCATGTGTCCTCTGAATACAGGTTTCAAAAAATGTATGGCTGAGTTTTTATTATAGAATATTTGATCTGTTGATTTGGAATCTTGCACCTAACAAATATCCTCATTTAGAAAAAAAAACTAAAACGAATACTGAAACTAATAAAAACTAAACTAAAACTAAACAATTTCAAAATATAGAAACTAATAAAAACTTGTAAATCTCCCTCTAAAACTAACTGAATTTGAAAACAAAAAGTCAAAACAAAATAGAAACTAAAAATAATATAAAATCCAAAACTATTAAAACCTTGATATAAGTACATAAGAATTTCACTCAGCTGGGAAATGGAGTTCAGCGGCTAATCAGCCGGAATCAGCTGAGGTGACGAGATAGCGAGCCGCGAGACCTAGCTGTCACTCAAGTGGCCACGCCCTTAATTATGCAGACTTAAAATAACAAATATAAACAAAACGAATGAGTTATAAAAAAAATTCACCCCCCTCACAGTAGTCATGAAGGGTAATATTAGCTGTATAAACC
Source organism: Danio aesculapii (assembly GCF_903798145.1). Taxonomy (NCBI): domain Eukaryota; kingdom Metazoa; phylum Chordata; class Actinopteri; order Cypriniformes; family Danionidae; genus Danio; species Danio aesculapii. The sequence goes on from NC_079455.1 coordinate 2,319,261, forward strand.
AAAATTGTTCTTAGTACCAGGCTGTAAACATGTTTTTTTTTTCTGCTGTAAATCGGCCTTTTTAACAGTGGGGTCAACGGAAATTTGCTCTATTATGGAGCCAGGACTAGCAGAATTTTGATGAATTCACTTTCAGTTACTTCCGTAGCTTCATGAGGGCGAGCGGGCTGTTGCCACTTGGAAATTATAAAAGAATAACAATTTAAAATGCTAATAATTCCAGCTTCAACTGTATATAGAGCACCATTAGATGAAACCAAGCTTATTGATGCATCTCAGTCCATAATGCAACCTCTAGAATTTTGAGAATGGTCTTCATTTTTCCCCAAGAATTGCTCCCATGGGATTGTCGTGAGAGTGGTTTAGGAATGGAGGGTAGAGACTGCAGTATCACCGACTGATACTTTGTGCCAACAGCATATGGCATTATCCTGTACGGCGTGCTTTGCAGGACCTCCCATCTTATCCAAGGCAACATTCCAGGCCTTTTTTGCCATGCATGCGCAGCCAGACATTGTGGTTCAAGCTTAAATCTTGATAAATGACCATGCGCTACATTCATTCCTTAATCTTTAGGCAGATCTAGTGGGTTGAGAGGCTGTCTTGAGTTCATTGCAGGCTAAAAATAAGTGAATGTACCTATCATGGCCAGTTTACTTTTTGTACTTTTAGAGAGAACTGTGTCTCACAGTTGTCAGTAGTGGGGTATACAGTGGGGGAAATAAGTATTGAACACGTCTGGGAATAATATTTCTAAAGAAGCTGTTGACATGGAATTGAACCAGATTTTGGTAAACAAAACAATACAAACATAAATAAAACAAAACAAAAAATCTGAAAAATGAGTTACGTGTAATAAGAATGAAATGACAGAAGGAGAAAGTACTGAACTACTGAAGTGTGTTTAATATATAAAGGGCGTTTTGGTGATGGCAGGTAAAAGACGCCTCTCATATGGAGAATGAAGTTACATGCGTTGCTCAGGTGTGATTTTTTTCGCAGACTTCTTGATGGTTCTGTGGGTCTCATCTGTCAAATCTGATCTCTATTTTGTATTTTCTATTGGATTGGAGTCAGGTGATTGGCTGGGCCATTCTACAGCTTGATTTTTTTTTTCTCTGAAAGCATTTGAGAGTCTCCTTGGCTGTGTTTTGGATCATTGTCTTGCTGAAATGTCCACCCTGGTTTCATCTTCATCATCTGCTAATGTAAATGTTGGACTGAAGCAGCTTGGTTGCTTAAGAACTGCTGAGAGATTTCAGCTGCTGTCTGTGTTTTCACTGCCGAACTACACCTCCCTTTCTTCATTTGTTCTTTGGTTACCAACATCTGAGGAAAATTCAACCGCGTCTTTATGGCGTGTTCACACCAGACGTGGATGAAGCGCCAATTGCGAGTGATTTCCATGTTACGTAAATGCAAAGACACGAATAGACATGCTGCGGCGTGAATGATGCAAATGAGGCATTGCGAATGACGCGATTCACACGAATTGAACGCTTTGCTCATTTGACACGCTTAATACGTAATTCGCTCACGCTGGAAAATATAAACTTCGCGCTGCGTAAACCAATCAGGAACTTGCTCTTGTAGGAGCGTGATTATGACGTAGTGCCTGTTGTTGATGTTCAGAGAGATAATTCTCTTGCCGACACCGGACAACAGCTCATCAAACTGGGCTCGGCTCAGTCAGAAGCACTGCTGAAAGCCTCAATCATCCAGGTATAGTTTCTGGAAGAGTTGATGAACTCACAGAGCTGGATGGACCTCTGAAAGGATCTTGTGGACATGGCGCCGAACAAATCTACGCTGTTTTTCAACATTCCTAAAGCACATAAAGCTAAGCTACCCTCTCAATAAAATCCATGTTAGCCATTTAGCAACGATGCTGGAGTCCACGGGGCAGACAGAAGCCCCGTCCATGACGCAATTCCTTATCTTTTGTGAGTTTTATTTATTTGTGCATGCCACTTCTGGTTTTCTGAGAAAAGTTGTGACGTGTTCAATACTAATTTCCCCCAATGTATGCAGAAGGACATTTGATTTTCACTCTTCACGCTTCTAGTGAACTGTCATGTCTTTATAATCTCACCACATTTAAGATCTGGTTTGCCTAAAATCACTGATCTTCACTGCCTGATTGAGATACGATATAAAGTGGGTCTCTAATCAGACAAGAAGCACTGCATTAAATTCTATTGTTCATGTCTTCAGAATAAGGACATTTATTTCACCCCAGTATTTTCAATAGAGTTTCTGTGCTTGCCTGATGCCCCTGATGGTTTAAATGACCTTTCATCTTGCTTGAACATCTAAATGAATGCTGAAGTCTATTTAACGGATTATATTTAAACGAATCTACATCATCAATGCTCTAAAAGGAACCTCATAAAGTTAAAAACTTCTTTAACTGGTGGCTGGAAAACACTAGCCATGCATGTAGCCTGTTGGCTTAGTAGTGATTTTGAACTCTTCCACATCACTTGTATCTCTAGCAGAGCCACAACTAGGATATTCTAGGTTAATGGGGGTCTAATATTGGAAGCGAGTGGCATATTTGAAGGTGTCTTCATTCTCTATTGAGGTTGCTACAAATGGAAAATGGATCACTAGGGTACTGGTATTCCTCCTCCTCATACAGTATTTCCATTGCGTATCTCTTCTTTGTAGATGCTCCACAATCCCTGTCTTTAATGTGGCTAATTAGTCTTTCAGTTTGACTTACTTCAATGGGTTGCCTTACAGCTAGTAGGTCTGTGGTTCAAATTCCTGTTCAGTCACGTGTGTGTGGGTGTGTGATATACAGTTGAAATCAGAATTATTAGCCCTACTGAATTATTAGCCTGCCTTGTATATATTTTCCTCAATTTCTGTTTTGTATTCAACACATTTCTAATCGTAATAGATTTAATAACTCATTTCTAATAACAGTTTTCAATTCAATTCACCTTTATTTGTATAGCGCTTATACAATGTAGATTGTGTCAAAGCAGCTTCACATAAAAGGTCACAGTAAATAGGAACAGTGTAGTTAAGTTTGTAGTGTTTAAGTTCAGTTCAGTTTAGCTCAGTTCAGTGTGGTTTAATAATCACTACTGAGAGTCCAAACACTGAAGAGCAAATCCAACGATGCGCGGCTCTACAGATCCTGAACCATGCAAGCCAGTGGCGACAGCGGAGAGGGAAAAAAAAACTTCACTAAAGGCGGAAGTGAAGAAAAAAAAACAGTAAATATGACAGTAAATAATATTAGACTAGATATTCTTCAAGAAACTAGTATTCAGCTTAAAGTGACATTTAAAGGCTTAACTAGGTTAATTAGGGTAAAGTTAGAATAATTAGGCAAGTCATTGTATAACAGTGGTTTGTTCTGAAGACAATCCAAAACAAATATTGCTTAAAAGCATCAGTCTTATGGGGCGGCGGCTGCTGGGGGGATGGTGTTGGCATTGGGGGGAGGTGCAGCAGGCCAGAGTCACTGGACCGACTCATGGTGGCAGACCAGATTGACCGTCAAGCCACGGGGAAATGTCCAGTCTATGGCCAGTCCGCCCCTGGCTAATAGTGCCCCCAGTTGACCCGGAGATTGGCTTTATAGGGAACTGAGACAATGATGTATTGTACAGTTCATGAGCTAATCGCAAAACTTAGGGAGGCTGAATAGAAATATAGAGGGGCTAAGTGACGCCCATGCTGTTTCATAATTGTACCTGAATGTTTCAGCGAGACATCATTCAGTTGACTTGTCGTCGTCTTTGAAAAACTCTTGCTGCGGTAGTCAGGGGCATGGAATGGCGCAATTTAAACAAAACTGCACCAACTGCAACAAATTACAGTGCAAGTTAAAAACACGCTTGGTATTTAGTTAAATAAATAACACGTAAATTAGGGAAGTCTAATCAGCAAAACAAGTGAGTATACCGAGGGTATATGCAATTATTGATCCTCAGAAGTCCTAATACCCAAACAGCTCATGGAAAAACGTAAGCATACGGAGTATACGTGCGTATAGCCCCGACTACACCACTGCTTTACACCACTGAGTGTAGACAACCTTGTCAGGCAGTAATTTTTAAATTAAATTGCTGCTTCTTACTTGAGATGCTTAGATGGTTTCCCAAGCCACAGGTGGGAAACAGACAGACAGCTTAGTGTCTCCGTTTGACTTCTGCATGTTATTGAGGAAGCCCACACAGAGGAACAGGCAAACTCCTCACAGAAATTGCATCCTGGCTCAGCTGGGACTTGGCCGTTTTTGTTTTTTTGATGTGAGGCAACAGAGAAACCCACTGAGGCACCACAACACTTCTTAACCGAAGCAATCTGTTGGTATTGGCTGAATCTGCTATTGGCGAGCATACAAAACAGAACCAAGAGAATTACATTATACATTTAGCACACATGCATTAAACAAGCTCATTAAATCAGGAACGCTATTTGATTTTAGAGGTCGGCAAAGTGGCTCAGTGGTTAGCACTCACCTCACAACAAAAAGGTTGCCGGTTTGAGTCCCAGCTGGGCCAGTTGGCATTTCTGTGTGGAGTTTGCATGTTCTTCCCGTGTTGGTGTTTTAAAGATGGAATGCATCCCTACATACTTCTGGCTACATAATTCGCGCTCTCCGGAAATGTAGACAGGGGTATGTATCCACAATGAGGTTGTGTGGCTTGTTTACCAGATGTTTATGAAACTGTTCTTCTTTCTGAGCCGCCATTATTGTTTCATTCATGAACCTCTTTAAAACAATGACGCATCAGTTTTCTAAATGATCTGTCAACATCAGAAATAGGAAATCAGTAGCACATGAATGTAGACTTTGTTCTGAGATTCATTCATCATTTTGGTGACGCATTTCTACATAAAGACCAGGCAGACAGAGATGACTGAGTGAAAGTTTTCTTTGTCCTGTAAAAGCAAGGTTATACTTGTGAGTAGTCAGAAATAAAAGACACTGATAGTGTTTTGAACTACCTCATTTTCTATCTTTATGACCAAAACGACAGAATATTTGAAGGTTTTTCACTGCCATTTGAAAAAACGTGAGCATAAGCATAGCTGTGTGTTTGTCAACAGTTGAAGCATTTATTCAATGACTATTGCATACTTTTAATAATCCAGCGTTCAAGTCAAATTAATAAATGTTTATCTTCATAAAGCTATCCTCACGATTACAGACAGGTGTGCGGACAGTAAATCACCTATTTATGAATGTCTCAGAAGACTTTTCTACTAAAACACCCCAAAATTTTAGAGGGGTCTGGATGCAGACCTGGTGCAGTGCAATCTGAGCTGCATCCAATGCTTTTTTTAATGCGCTCACTTTAACCCCACCCCTAACACTACCCGTCACAGTGACGTCACTCACTCAATTGAGTGCATTGTGTCTGACATTGCATCGCTGAGTGATGCAATCTCAGCTTGCATCATAAAGGCTGCATTCAGATACTATTGCAGAATTTACTAAAGAATTTTAAGAATCCTGCATGTAATACAATGGTCCCTCGTTAATCGCGGGAGTTTTCTAAAAATAGCCCGCTATTCGTTATTATTTTTTACAATTATTATAGATGATTTAATAATAATAATAATAATAACAATAATAATAATAATAATAATAATAATAATAATAATTCCTTACATTTATACAGCACTTTTCTGGACACTCAATCACTTTACACATTGCGGGGAATCTCCTCATCCACCATCAGTGTGCAGCATCCACCTGGATGATGCGACGGCAGCCATATTGTGCCAGACCGCACATCACACACCAGCTGATTGGTGGAGCGAAGACAGAGTGATGAAGTCAATTATGATATGGTTAGCAGGCCATGATGGACAGAGGACAGTGGGCACATTTGGCCAGGATGCCAGGGTTAAACCCCTACTCTTTTCGAAGGACATCCTGAGATTTTGAACGACTACAGAGAGTCGGGACCTCGATTTAACGTCTCATCCGAAAGACTGCGCGCACTGAGCTGTATAGAGTGATGAAGTCAGTTAGGATATGGTAAGGAGGCCATGATGGACAGAGGCCAGTGGGCAAATTTGGCCAGGATGCCAGGGTTAAACCCCTACTCTTTTCGAAGGACATCCTGGGATTTTTAACGACCACAGAGAGTCGGGACCTCGATTTAACGTCTCATCCGAAAGACTGCGCTCACTGAGCTGTATAGAGTGATGAAGTCAATTATGATGTGGTTAGGAGGCCATGATGGACAGAGGAGAGTGGGCAAATTTGGCCCGGACGCCAGGGTTAAACCCCTACTCTTTTTGAAGGACATCCTGGGATTTTTAACGACCACAGAGAGTCAGGACCTCGATTTAACATCTCATTCGAAAGACGGTGCTCACTGAGCTGTTTAGAGTCCCCATCACTATACTGGGGTATTAGGACTCACACAGACTGCAGGTTGAGCGCCCTCTGCTGGCCTCAATAACACCACTTCCGGCAACAATCTAGCTTTCCCATGTGGTCTCCCATCCAGGTACTGACCTGCGCTGCCCTGCTTAGTTTTAGTGGGCGACCATACGAGAGTTGCAGAGAGCTAGCTGCCAGTAAAAGCTGTACACCTCACTACACACTTTATACTCATTTCTCAGACAGGCATTAACATTTTCACACCTTTCTCTTGTTTAAACACTCATGTAACATCTACCTTGCTTTAGCATGTCCAGAAGTCCAACTTTTTGTGCGATGGTTAGCATCCTCCTCTGCCTTTTGGGTTCTACTGTGGGTGCCTTTGACAGTGCAGAATGTTTCACCGACATTATGGGGTATGTTGGGGAGAAAACTTGATGATTTATATAAGAAAACCTATGCAAATTTGGCAAGTTGAATGCATTCTGTACTATACAGGAGACACGGCACGAAGGAGATTGATTGACAAGGGTCTACAGCCAATCAGGACGCAGAAAAAAAAAGCATGTCAAATTGCACTGAAAAATCAAGACTGAGGAAGGTCAAACACGTTATGGCAAGGGACCATTATATATGTTTATTGATGAGCACAGCTTTTTTATTTAATCAGACTTGTATTGTAATGTAACGTGTATTTATATAGCGAATTTATTGTGTATGGCCATCCACCCAAAGCTCTTCACAATCATGAGGAGGGTCTCTCCACACCAGAACCAATGTGCAGCTCCACTTGGATGATGTGACGGCAGCCACGGGACAACGGCTCTAGTTCGCTTATTGGTGGATGGGGATGATTAGGAGGCCATGATGGATAAGGGCCGATGAAGGGAATTTGGCCAAGACACCCGGGGTTTCACCCCTACTCTTCACAAGAAGTGCCATGGGATTTTTAATGACCACAGAGAGACAAGACCTTGGTTTAATGTCCCATCCGAAAGACGGCGCTCACTGACAGTATAGAGTCCCCTTCACTTTACCTGTGGCATTAGAACTCACACGCACTCCTGCTGGCCTCACCAACATCACTTCCAACAGCAATCAAGTTCTCCCATGTGGTCTCCCATCCAGTTACTGACCAGGCTCAACCCTGCTTAGCTTCAGTGAGTAACACTGCACTCCTGGAAATCCTGTATATTTAAACCAATCAGAGGATGACTGATGATCTGTTGATCATTCTGTTCCCAGAAAGGTGTGCTGTATGCATTAGACATTTAGCCAAATGTCCATTGGTGGTGCTTTGCTTGATGTCTGAGGCTAAGACTAGCGTTGCATTCCAAACCAGATATATCGTCTCTTAAAGAAATAATAATGGTCGCCATATTGATGTCATTCCAAACCAAAGTGCTCAAAACTGGCTGCTTTGGAGGGTATTTCCTGCTCTGATTAATCCCAATATCTGCTGCAACATTAGGATGGGAGTGGAAGAATTTGGTTTAAACAACATGGATCCATCCTGCCTTCTATCAAGAGCTCAGTTTCCTGTTGCTCGTGTAATTGTGTGGTTATATTACTTTGCACAATTTGCTCCCTCTAGTACCAAGTGAGCATCATGGAAGCACAATAGTCAACCTGAGTATTGTTGCCGATCGTGCCAGTCGCTTTATGACCACAATGCGCACTTTTTGTATTAGCTATTTCCCGTGGTGCTCTTATAGACCTCAAATCATCTTGTTTCTCAGACATGACAGGTTACGTGAGGTTACTGTACTCAAATGTCCTCCAGATTTCAGTCTTCTGGGATGTGAACAGCTCGCACTCGCTGTGGCTCTCTGAATGTTGAGGAGAAATTGCTAAATCCCTTTAAACCCAGGTGAGCAAATGTGTACATTTTCTTTCTCATTATGTGGTTAATAACAAAAGAGCGTATTGTTGGTTGTGAGGCATAGTTTGGACGAAGTTGTCGGCGATTCTTCCTATTATAAAGTCATGCAATGTGAAACCCCCTGTCGCCGATCCATCTTGCAGTGTAAACAAAGCAGCGGCAAAACGCTAGCCCAGATAGTCATGCAGTGTGAAAACATCTGTGACTTTACTACTTTGAAAATCGTGCAGTCTGAACTCGCCATTAGTTGTAGCATTTCAAGAGATTGCCTTTCATTTGATGCATTCATTTCCAGAGATCTCTATAAACGTGTGCATTTTGGCTGGATGTCCCATAAGATGGGCTCATCACCCGGGAGTCATGGAAAGAGTCTTGTGAGGCAATTAGTTAAAGGGCACATAGTTTACCTCTTTTTTATGATTTAATATTAATATGATGGCTCTTCTGAGTGTGCCAGTTTAGGTTCAGTTTAAAACACAATTCAGATTTTTTTATTATAATGTGTTAAAAAGTGTCATGTTGGGGGCGTGTCCACAGCTCGCTGATTTAGGGGTGTGTTGCTTCACATGTAAATTAGTTTCGGCTTCCTGCCAACGTAACAAGGGGGCGGAGCCATAATCTCACCCGCTCTGCGTTTGCAACAGAGTCTGACAGGCAGACTGAGAGAAGAAGCTGGAGTGAGAGGATCAGCATTCAGTTGTACATGTACGACTCTGACACAGACCAAGCAGAGAGTACAAAATCATTTGTGTCTTTGTACAGTTTTACAGCCAACTGTGTGCTAGTTTCAAGTGCCGAGCTTGTACACAGAAACTAATAACCACGCACACTGAATTAACTTTGACTGAGGCACCGGATGCGCCGCTCGAAGCCCCGACACGGCACACCAGACACTCTCTGTGGCGCACCAGAAACATGAAGTGTCCCGAATCGTCGCGCCACGCATTTTTGAATTCTAAACATAGGTTTCTGCAGCGGTCCGCGGCGCCCAGCCGTCGACTTGAGTGTACCCTGATAGAAACCGATGTTTAGAATTCTAAAACGCATGCTAGTTAAGATCACAGGGAGCTTCTGGGATCGTGAGAAATGCAAACGGCTGAAGTATAAGGTAGACTCAATGAGAAGTACACATGTTTGCAAACCTACCTAAAGATACAACCAATAATTCTGATTAGAGCGATAATGTGGAGAATATTGATCTTGTGTTGAGCCCAATGAGCCTTGCATCTTAAAATAGAGCTAGCGTGTTCCTTTAGTGATATCGCTTCGACTCACGCTGAAAATGGCGGACGTGAATCAACAAACTGAGGATATGATGACGCGCCTGTCAATCAATATTGGTGGGCGGGGGGACCGCTCTCCTACGTAAAGTTGCGGTCGATCTCAAAACCGCTCCAATTGGTCCACCGTTTTTTATGTTGCTAAATTGAAAAATAAGCACTGGGTGTGCTTATATCACCCCAATATGACGGTCTATACACCATACATGCACATATGTCTGTCCAAACAGCTTGAAAAGTAGATTTTTTACCATAGGTGCCCTTTAGTTTTCCTGCTGAAAATCCTGTAAAGCCCTATTGTTAGGTGATTAAATCATTTACCGAGTTAGGTAAAGGATCTTTCGAACATCTGCGCACAAAGTATTGCTGGAAATAGATCCATCGGCTCTCTGTTATCCTGATGGTATAAGCCCTCGAACTAGTTTAATGACCAGACAAAGTGGCGCTTGACCAAGATTTCAGATTCGAACTCGTGTTGATCACAGCAATATATCGTGAGTTCCCTCAACGACAAGACTTTTGTCAGGTAGTGTATACGGTGGTCAAGAAAAAGCTCTCTTGCCCACTGTACGTTTTTACAACTTCAGACATAAAATAATGGCTGAGGTATAGTTTAATAATAGGTCAATACCAAAACAAAGTAATATTGTACTCCACATTCACGTTCTTAATAGATATTGGCATTATAATGACAGAGTGCTGTGGCGGGGTGACACAGTGGCTCAGTAGTTCGCTGGTTCGAGTCCCGGCTGGGTCAGTAGGCATTTCTGTGTGGAGTTTGCATGTTCTCCCTGCGTTCTCGTGGGTTTCTCCGGGTGCTTCGGTTTCCCCCACAGTCCAAACACATGCGGTACAGGTGAATTGATTAACTAAATTGGTCATAGTCGGCACAGTAGGTAGTGCTGTCGCCTCACAGCAAGAAGGTCGCTGGTTCGAGCCTCGGCTGGGTCAGTTGGCGTTTCTGTGTGGAGTTTGCATGTTCTCCCTGCGTTCGCGTGGGTTTCCTCCGGGTGCTCCGGTTTCCCCCACAGTCCAAAGGCATGTGGTACAGGTGAATTGGGAAGGCTAAATTGTCCGTAGTGTATGAGTGTGAATGAGTTTGTATGGATGTTTCCCAGAGATGGGTTGCAGCTGGAAGGGCATCTGCTGCGTAAAAACACGTGCTGGATAAGTTGGCGGTTCATTCCGCTGTGGAGACCCCGGATTAATAAAGGGACTAAGCGGAAAAACAAAACGAATGACAGAATGAAATTTGGTCGCAGTGTGTGTGTATATGTGAGTGTGTTTGGGTGTTTTCCAGTACTGGGTTGCAGCTGTAAGGGCATCCGCTGTGTAAAACATATGCTGGATAAGTTGGCGGTTCATTCCGCTGTGGTGACCCTCATGAATAAAGGGACTAAGCTAAAGGAAAATTAATGATTGAGAGTGCTATGGCTGTGGAAACAGACAATAATTTGCATCCTTCACTGCATCTGAACCAAGAGAAATGTTGAGAATATAATTTATTTGACATAACAGAGGTAAAGAACTCATCTAACGAATCATGTCTATCAGAAAGCAGGCCGTTTATGTGTGCAATTAAATATATATATCCTATTCAGTAGATTTCAGATCATATTTTTGACTTTTAATAGAAAAATAGAAACTATAATGAGAAGCTTGAGGCCTTATAGTAACTCTGATTGTTCAACTGTGTAATTGAGCAGCAATGAGATCAAGTTGTGAGCAGAACTTTTTGTAGAGCTCGACACAGAAACCCTCTGGCCCTGGGGCCTCATTGTTCTGCATTTGGTTTAATTGAATCCCTTTTCCTGAGATCGTAGAGAATCTTCTGGATTATTCCTTTTGTCTTGTCGATGTTGGGGGATATTCACTTTAAGGGCCCTGTCATACACCCACTGCACAAGGCGTGTAGTTTGTTGCTAGTGTAATGCTATTTTCATACGAGCGCAGGTTTCATTTTCATGTTTTGCGCTGTGTTGTTTAAACAGCAAATCCATTTGCACTACTTTGTGGACTCATGGGTGTGCTGGTCTAGAAAGGAGATGTGTTAAGGCGCATTGTTGTTGCATTGGTATTTTGTGGAACTGAAATAGAAACTGAAACTAAAAGCTGGTCTGAAGTCAATGACAGAGTTTTGGTAATTTAAAATTTGTTATATACGTCTATACAAGTCTAAAACACACGTACACATTGCTTAATACACACAGGATGTACAGCAATACTCTACAGTGTTTCCTCTAGGATTTTTTCCAGCTGTGGCGGCAGGCCTTTTTTACACAGATCTACCAACTACCTGTGGCGTTATTTCATTGACAAATGTCGTGAGCGCAGCATTACTCGATCGCATTTATGTAATAGCTGACGAGCATGCTAATCTCTTTGCTCGCACGCCGATTTTCTCTGCTCGTGCACAAAACTTCTTGCACGCCCCCTCAAATATAAGCCGCTCAAGCGCAGATCTTGTTGTGCGCTCTTAAATAAACGCTGCTGAAGTGCGATTTAGTGCGTTTATGTAACGAGTTTGTCTCCAGCATTTATTTGATTTGCTAGGAATATTTATGAATGCCTCCAATAGACCTACAGAGCGGCATTAATGCGAAGTGAAACGGCTATACGTGGTGTTTGCTGGCCTCACGCATCACGCACCTGTCAGTCAGCCAGTCAGTCAGTCAGCACGTAACCTTAAAGGGTTAAACAAATAACGCACAGCACTACTATGGTTACAGAAAAGTTCACGCTGTTATAATTCGTTACTTTTTAATACATTTTGGTGCGATTATCACCAGCTATTAAAAAAAAACACGACTGAATGTGTTGAATGAGAAGCTGTAATGTAGCCGTGGCGGGATCAATTTTGGCGTAGGCGCCCTGCCATGGAAGAATGAATGTAGCGGAAACCATGCACTAATATCTTTACATATAAAAAGATTAAAGGATTAAAATGTTATTATAAAGGTTATAAAGGAAAAATATATACCGTTGAAGTCAGAATTTCTTCCTTTTTTAAATATCTCCCAAATGATGTTTAACAGAGCAAGGACATTTTCACAGTATTTTTGATAATATTTTTTCTTCTGGAGAAAGTCTTATTTGTTTTATTTCGGCTAGAATAAAAGCAGTTTTCAATTTTTTGAAAACATTTTAGGGTATTATTAGCCCCTTTAAGCTATATATTTTTTGATAGTCTACAGAACAAACCATCATTATACAATAACTTCCCTAATTACCCTAACCTGCCTAGTTAACCTAATGAACCTAGTTAACCTTGGGGTGCTTTGGAATCCAGCTATGGTGTAATCAGTTTATTCATGACATTTTGCATTGTTATAACGTTATTATAAGTATTATTGATTATCAAAAGTCAAGTCAAAGTCAAAGTCAGCTTTATTGTCAATTCAGCCACATGTACAAGACATATAGAGAATCGAAATTGCGTTACTCTCAGACCCAAGGTGCTTAACATTAATATAAAAAAATATAAAAATAAAAAATGTATAAAAAATAGTAGAGTTTAAGAAAAAGAAAATTTACAGTATATACATTGCACATAATGTGGTCTAAAAAATATACATAGGTAATATTATCTGCATATTTATATTTGTTTGAATAAAAACAAGCTTTGATGTGTCCTCCTGTTGGGTTTTGGAGACGTATGCATCACCATATTGGGGCATAAGAACAGGACGTGAGCATATAACTTGTTATTATTGTTAATTTATTTGCTTGCTGGAAATTAGAACTGAATTTAGCGAAATTAAACTAAAACTAAATTAAATATGTAGGCTACTGGATGTCTTCAGCAGAGTGAGTTTCCACCGTTTCTTTATCCACAAAAGTAAAGGAGTAAAGAGTAAAACTAAAGTAAAGAGAAAGTAAAGAGGCTGAATGGAGGAGGCTCGTTCTTTATCCTCGTGCTGCAAATGCTCTGTTTAACTGTTTTCTCGCTAGTGAATCGTTCAGTTTTTACACTTACAAAGTCCGCCATGTAAATAGCAAATGCACCATGGCGCGACACAACTGACTCTTAAAGAGAATGTGAGATGAGACTCTGATTGGTTTAATGCACGTTATGCTCAAAACACACTCAGAACTCATTAAGAGAATAAGCACAACCCTGTTAGACCATGCGCTGGGGCGCAGAGCGTATTTTTCCATCCTTAAAATAGAAAAAGAAGTGGAATTGGACACACCCTTAGGGCTTTTGTGCAATGCGCTTTAGACTTTGTGCCTAGATCGTTAAAATAGAGCCCTAAAGGTGCAGTATGTAGGTTATAGCAGTGGTTCTCAAACTTTTAAACCCGCGACCCCCATTGTAAGATCGTCAAGAACTCGCGACCCCCCACTACCAAAGCATATACAAACAATAAAAATAGCTTTTTTTAAGCTGTTCACAATATCTTAACTATATTGACTATAGATTACAGGGCTCGAAATTAACATTTTTGCTTGGTAACACTGGTGCTTCGAACTTTAAAAATGTAGGTGCACCAGCCAAAATTTAGTGGCTCCCACCAATTATCGCACTGTTACTACAAGTTTTATAAACAGATTTATTGCATTTGAAAATCAACACTAATCAAAACTAACAAGCAAAAAAATAAATATGCATGCGTGAGGAAAATATGTCTCAATGAAATCCCGTTATCACAAGAAAAGACATTTTTATAACATTATTGAGTGACCAAAAGATACACGGACGGATATCCCAAAAGATATCCCACAGACTTTACAGTGAATGCTAGTCATTTTCATAGCAGACTTGAAGCCAATGGAGGTCTTTTATCCACTCTTCAATAAGTATAGCTGGTGGATTAACATTCAGCACATGATCAGTAATCAGATGTGCCAATATTTGTAGCTTTAGGTGTTTCTAAGACAAAATCTGTCAGTGTTGTTTTCATTCTCTCGTCTTCAGCGCTTTACATTTTCGCGGTTGTATCTCCTGTCATCTGAAGACAGGAGGCGTTGACTGAGTGATTGACAGCTGATTTTAACCAATCATTCGTGTTCAGTTCTTAGAGCAGTGGGCCAATAAGAAGAGCGCGAAGGCGGGGCAAGCGTTGAAGGCTTTGTTTACTGCGGCAAGTTGACATGACAACAGTTTTTAACTGTTCCTGAGCGCTGCGTTCCAAGTACAAAGATGCATTCTGCCCGAATGTGTCCTAAATACTTTATGAATTTATCAGTGATATCTTTTTAAAAATCTGAAAATATTAGCTTTCACTTGTAATACTGAAAAATATTTATTATAATCACTGAAAATTACATAATTTTTAAATAACTCTCGCGACCCCTTGAAATTATTCTGCGACCCCCGCAGGGGTCGCGACCCCCAGTTTGGGAACCACTGGGTTATAGGATTAACAACCTAGTGGTAGAAATAGGTAATGCGGTCCATATTCAAGGTATTTTTGACCCTGCCCCTGCTTTGCCCACTTGACACACATGCAGGTTGCCAGATTGTCTGCCTGAAGATCAACCCTTGCACTGCACGCTGTTCTGCTAATGTGTACGTTTGTAATATTTATATAATTTGCTAATTAAAAACCACCTCATGTTGATTTTTATAACTCAGAATCTGCGTCTCATTTGAAGGCTGCTTCTGTCCTCCGTATGTCCGAAAACATATTCGCAAATGTTTTATCCGTACTCCAGTTTTGCGCACATGTTTAATTTGTATCTTTTAAGGAAACACAGCTATTGATTGGTGTTGTTTGCAGTTTTCGTTTCTTTATTCGTCCTTCAATGAATAAATTACAGTTGAATTTGAAGCCTGCTATGCCTTGAGTTTATTACAGACATAATACGTCAACGCTTATGACCAAGCTATAGCACTTTATAGAGCTTTATATAATGTGTTATCTTATGAATCACTCAGGCAGTGATGTAGTCATGCATATTTAAGTGCTCTTGGTGATTTTCCAAACAAGAATTAGACACAAAATAGAACTTTCATCAGAAGCTCATCGCAAACACCATGGTGTTTTTGAACCACACCATAGTAAAGTAATCTGTTGGTCGCAGTAATGGACTTTGTGATGTGTTTTTTGTGACTTTTTTCTCCTTTCCATCAGTTTTCTTGGACATCTCATGTCTGTCAGTAGCCAGCTTTTGCATCTGTTTTACTGTTGCATTCTCTAGTTCATTCCAGGATTGCTTGTTTTACACTATTGGACTTTTAACCCCTTAACTATCACCATCCCGCCATTAGCAATGCTTAAGTTTACTTCACTATATTGTTAATAAAATCCTAATCTAATCATGATAAACTATATATCATTGGAAAGGTCCAGGCCTTCTGAATGCATATTTCCCCACTGTTTTTTGTTACGTAGGAAGAGTAATAGATTAAAACACATTTAATGTCACCCTACGACCTGTGGGACAGCTTTGAACCATAATATTGTAAAGCAATCATGACCATATATTATTTGAAAGCTTACATTTTCAGATTTTCATATCTGGTGACAGATTTTTGATAGGTATTACTGGGCAACAGTAGTTTATTAATTTGCGAGAAGACAAGTTATCAGAGTTGTAAACTTGTAGACTTTGCTATATTAATCCACATGTAAACATTTTTAGAGGCTAAATTCAGATCAAAAACCACCAAACTGCCCAGACTGCTTTAGAATGTGATGTCTACTTTATGAATAATTGGAAAAAAAATTATGGTTCACGTTCTTCGAAAACATAGACATAAAAAGGGGGCGCTCTTGTATGGTTACCAATGGAAACTGAATGCCATATGGTGGTCATGTTTGGTACTGCGGCCAAACTAAATCTTACTGAAAGCTCATTTTTTGAGATATCAACTTCACATTTTTTTGTAAGTCTTGTAAAATACATATTTTATATGTAATACAATATACATTTACTGTTTTATTACTTTCATAAACCCAAAAGCACATAACAATTGTTTAATAAACTTTTCTTTTACTTTAGCTATGAGACAAGCTTAAATCTGTGCAATCAAGTGTTGAAGATTGACAGTAATTCAGTCAAACATGTCATTTTCATGTCCATATTCAACTTTCTTGCTCTTTTGTACACATTATACTGTGGTAATTATATAGCTGCTAAAGTAACACATCTACAATATAGAAACAAATCACCCAATACTGTGGTTTTATACAACTATAGGGTATATTATACTACAAAACACCAGTTTACTGTAGTAAAACTAAAGTATACTACAGTATTTATTACATTTGATCAATCAGTTAATATTGCAGTATTTGGTAGCATTCATTAAAGAGTTGTCAATATAATAATTAGTGTGTGTATTATGTCTGTATTATGTAATACACACACATACACAACAACAAAACTATACAAACGTGTGTAATTCAATTTATATATCATTTTCTATATTTTATATCAAATATAAATACACATTTTCTCAAATATTTGCATGTGGGTGTATTTTATATATATATATATATATATATATATATATATATATATATAAAAGTACACTCGCTGGCCACTTTATTAAGTACACATTACTAGTACCGGGTTGGACCCCCTTTTGGCTTCAGAACTGCCTTAATCCTTCATGTCAGATATTCAACAAGATACTGGAAATATTCCTCTGAGATTTTGCTCCATATTGACATGATTGCATCACGACGTTGCTGCAGATTTGCCGGCTGCACATCCATGATGCAAATCTCTCGTTCCACCCCATCCCAGAGGTGCTCTATTGGATTGAGAGCTGGTGACTGTGGAGGCCATTTGAGTACAGTGAACTCTGTCACGGATTGGCCAGGCTCTTCCACCAGCATCACGCAAAGATCACCATCACCTGAGTATTAACCACACACAGCTGCACCCAATCACTTATAGTCACTACATAAGCACACACCTCACTTCACTCAGTGTCCGGTCTCGTTCCTACGAAGCGGACTCTGAGTGAACACCTCCTGGTAATCACTAGCATTCGATCTCAGTATATTGTACTTATCTGCTCTCTGTCTCTCCTAGTTTGTCCAGTGTTCCCGGTGTCCTGTCTGCCTTGTGTTTGTCATCAGTCTGTCTTCCCCGCAAGCCCTCTGGTGTGTGCATTCGGTCTCCCTCAGTATCAGTCATCCAGCCTGCCACCAAGGATCATCAGAACAACCAGACTCCACTCACTTCTCCTCCGTTCTCCTTATGTGCTCATGTGTTGTAAATAAACATCGTTAATAACTCACTCACCTTCCTTGTCCGTCTGCTTCCCATAATAAACTCATTGTCATGTTCATTTGAACCAGTCCAAAGTTACTCTCAGTCAGGCCACATCTGATGCGATCTAGAAAGTGAAATGGGGGAGGGGGTTTGTGGCATGGATGGGGTTGGCGCGGCAGGCCAGATTCACGGTGGCAGGCCAAATTGACCGGCAGCTCCCCATGGCCAGTCCGCCCCTGACTGTGGCCATAAAGGGATGGACATGGTCAGCAATAATATTTAGGTAGGCCGTGGCGTTGACACGATGCTCAAGTGGTACTAACTTCGGACTTTTCTCTGTAAACCCTGGAGATGGTTGTGCGTGAAAATCCCAGTAGATCAGCAGTTTCTGAAATACTCAGACCAGCCCGTCTGGCACCATAAACCATGCCACGTTCAAAGTCACTTAAATCTCCTTTCTTCCCCATTCTGATGCTCGCTTTGAACTGCAGCAGATCGTCTTGACCATGTCTACATGCCTAAATGCATTGAGTTGCTGCCATATGAGTTGCTTCCATGTGCGTTAATGCGCAGTTGGACAGGTGTACCTAATAAAGTGGCCGGTGGTTGTATATGTCAAAACAAATTTTTATTTTGGATGTGATAAATCTTTATCCAGCACTAATATTATAATATACAGCTTAATACACTGTACTGTAGTATGTTAAAAACTACATGTTAAAAACATAGTACTCACAATTAACTACTATGGTATGTAGGAATACAAAATTAAGAACGTTTTTTTCCATATACATCATAACAAAAGCTGTGTGATATATGAGGTACAGATGTATTTTTGCCAAATAAAATGTCTTTATATATAAATATATATATTTCAGACCACCAGAAGCTGGACAGGGAGGCTAGGATCTGCAGATTGCTGAAGCACCCCAATATCGGTAAGTTAACCAACCACCCAAATACACTAACGTTTATTATTTTTTACGTTACGTTTCAATCTTTAACATATTTTAAGCACTGCCTTATCCTCACTAGATTTGGTACAAAGTCTAAATTCTACAGATTCTATGTGTCATGATCGATTTAGCAGTTGCAGATCGCTGGAGAGCTACAATCTGCTACTGACCTGTTCCAGTTCTCTCTGATTGCACACACACCCCTGGAAGCTCATCATACTGATCACAATGACTATATAAACACCTCCTTCTCCAACACACACACAGTCTATGAGCATTTATGAAGTGTTTTCCTTGTCGTGCCTTGATTTTGACCTTTGCTTTGTTTTACAGTTTATGTTGTTTTGCCACCTGTCCTGACTGGAACTGGTGTGTGTGTGAGGTGCATGATGGGATTTGTAGTTCATATCAGTAGCAGATTGTAGTTTTCCAGCAATCTGCTGCTATTATTGTGAAACATTGTGGAGCAAATCATTGTAGCAAATCTGTCGGGAAGAACAATCTCTAGAAAAGACACATAAAAATGTCCTTGTTTTGTAAAAATGTCAATTTTTCCCTCTTTTCCATCCAAAACACAACCGGAAATCATCTCCAGTGCGTCTGCATGACAGCATCTCAGAGGAAGGCCACCACTACCTCATCTTTGACCTGTAAGTGTTTCTGACCAACTATACCAGATATACAGTCAGAATTATTAGCCCCCCTGTATATTTTTTTCCCAATTTCTGTTAAACAGAGAGATTATTTTTTTCACACATTTCTAATCATAATAATTTTAATAACTCATTTCTAATAACTTATTTATTTACTCTTTGTCATGATGACAGTAAATAATATTTGACTAGATATTTTTTCATTATACTAGCATTCAGCTTAAAGTGACATTTAAAGGCTTAACTAGAATAGTTAGGTTAAAGTTAGGCATGTCAGGGTAATTAAGCATGTCCTTGTATAGACTATAGAAATAAAGTATTGTTTAAGGGGGCTAATAATATTGACCATAAAATGGTTTAAATAAAAAATACTTTTATTAAAGCTGAAAGAAAACAAATAAGACTTTCTCTAGAAGAAAAAATGTGATAGGAAAAATTCCTTGCTCTGTTAAACGTCATTTGGGAAATATTTGACGAAGGAGAAAAAAATCAGAGGAAGACGAATCATTTTGCCTTCAACTGTATATAAAAAACTGTTGTACAAAGCGTATAGCAGATGTTGAAATAAGGGTGTTTCTT
>NC_079455.1:2341643-2344143 GCF_903798145.1 Danio aesculapii
TGTAAATTTACATATAGTGTTTTACTGTGAAAATAATGCAATTATTAGCCAGTAATTTACTGTGAATTTAAGGTACGTTTTTACAGTGTATGCATCTATAATGCAGAAAGTAGAGTTAGAATTTGAACAGTAAATAAAGCAAAATAAACTTATTATTATTGTTATTATTACTATTGTTATTATTATTATTACTATTGATATTATTACTATTGTTATTAATATTATTATTATTGTTGTTGTTGTTGTTGTCCTTATTAATTAATTTATTATTATTATTATTACTATTGTTATTATTACTATTATTATCAATATTATTATCATTATTATTATTACTATTAATATCATTATTATCATCATTATTATTATTATTATTATTATTGATATTATTATTATTATTATCATTATTATTATTGATATTATTTTCATTATTATTATTATTATTATTATTATTGATATTTTTATCATTATCATTATCATTATTATTATTATTATTATTATTATTATTATTGTCCTTATTAATTAATTATTATTACTATTATCATTATTATTATTGATATTATTATTATCATTATTATTATTATTATTATTATTATTATTATTATTATTATCATTATTATTATTATTATTATTATTATTATTATTATTATTATTCTCCTTAATAATTAATTTATTATTATTATTATTACTATTGTTATTATTACTATTATTATTAATATTATTATCATTATTATTATTAATATTATTATTACCATTATTATTATTAATATTATATTATATTTTTGTTATTATTATTATTATTATTATTATTATTATTATTATTGTCCTTATTCATTTATTATTAATATTACTATTGTTATTATTACTATTATTATTTATATTATTATCATTATTAATATTATTATTATTATTACTATTGTTATTATTACTATTGTTATTATTACTATTATTATTAATATTATTATCATTATTATTATTAATATTATTATCATTATTATTATCATTATTAATATTATTATCATTATTATTATCATTATTAATATTATTATCATTATTATTATTATTTTTATTATTATTGTCCTTATTAATTAATTTATTATTATTATTATTACTTATTTTAATTGTATTATTATTATTTTGCAGATTTTGCATAAAATAAATGCTGCACATCTAGCGAAAACTGCTACTCTTCATTTTTGTACCCGAATTTTTACAGCAAACAAAAAATAATAATAATTTGACAGGTTTAAATGCATATCTGTTGTGTGTTAAACATGTTAAAGCGCAGCAAGTGTATTATAATGGATTTGATTTTTTCCTCTCCCTAAAGTCATTGCATTCAGCAGATTTTGGAGGCAGTACTGCATTGCCATCAGATGGGTGTTGTGCACAGAGACTTAAAGGTAATTCAGTACTATTCACATAAAAAAATACGTCTTTAAGCACTTTTTATAGGCACAATTGTGATGAAATTATAAAATATACAGCTGAAGTCAGAAATATTAGCCCCCCTTTGAATTTTTTTCTTTTTAAATATTTCCCAAATGATGTTTAACAGAGCAAGGAAATTCTCACAGTATGTCTGATAATATTTTCAAACCATTGTTATACAATAACTTGCCTAATTACCCTAACCTGCCTAGTTAACCTAATTAACTTAGTTAAGCCTTTAAACGTCACTTTAAGCTGTATAGAAGTGTCTTGAAGAATATCTAGTCTAATATTATTTACTGTCATCATGACAAAGATTAAATAAATCAGTTATTAGAGAATAGAAATTGGGGAAATAAATAAACAAGGGGGCTAAAAATTCAGGGGGGCTAATAATTCTGACTTCAACTGTAACACCAATATTAAATGCGCCATTAAATATTATTAATTTCAAAGCATAAGTATACATTTATTAAAGAGTAAATATACATAAAGCATGCATGTCTATTTGCATGTTTTTAAAGGGGGCGTTTATCAAGAGAATTCAGTAGGTCCCAATACCGAGCCTTGGAGAACTCTGCTGGTTTATTAAGATACTATGATTGGCCACCGAACCAGAGAAGTTTATATTGAGTTCATATAAAGTGTTAAAGATGTTCAAGTAATTTGGACTTGATTATACAAACAATACATGTTCTAAATTAAATGCAATAAATGTAAATGAGCTCTCGTTTGCCACACGAACGATCTGTTGTCCCTTTTAAAAGTGCATGTTTTTAGATTACAATTAAAATCTGAACAGTGAAGGAGTTCAGTGTGTTCAAGATAAGTGTGCTCTAATGCTGGTGGAGGAAGAATAAATAACTTTAATCATGACTTTCACTGTACATGGATCTTATTTCTTTCTATTCCTTTCGTATCCATGTTTTTAGCCAGAAAACCTGCTTCTGGCTTCGAAATCCAAAGGCGCAGCTGTGAAGTTGGCAGATTTTGGCCTCGCCATTGAGGTTGAGGGGGAACAACAGGCCTGGTTTGGTAAGGACTCTTATCACATTGTACCACCAGACAGCGG
>NC_079455.1:2349143-2366643 GCF_903798145.1 Danio aesculapii
TTTCCCCTTCAGGTGTGATTCTCTACATTCTGCTGGTTGGATATCCACCCTTTTGGGACGAAGACCAACACAGACTCTATCAGCAAATTAAAGCCGGCGCTTATGATGTCAGTGGAAGCATCTGTCATGTACACGCACACACATATATAGTGGTTAATGGCAGAAGTCTCTCTGATTCATACTTGGATCTCTGTATTGCTCCCACAGTTTCCTTCACCTGAGTGGGACACAGTCACTCCTGAGGCGAAAGATCTAATTAATAAGATGCTGACCATCAACCCGTCCAAACGCATCACTGCTGCGGAGGCGCTCAAACACCCTTGGATCTCAGTGAGTCTTTACATCTCTGCATTAAAACATACACTGCAATAAATGCTGTTCTCACTTAGAGTTTTGGTCTTGTTTCTAGTTCAAATATCTAAAAATTCCAATCAAGAAGCATTTTTTAGACAAGCAAAATATATTGTCATGTTTGTGCCAAAATCAAGCTAAATGACAAGCTAAATGATCTGCCAATGGGGTAAGAAAGGTAATCTTATATCAAAAGAAAAAAAAAGATTACGGGGTTCTATTTTAAACATCTAGGCACAAAGTCTAGAGCACATGGCGCAAAAGCATTAAGGGCTTGTCTGAATCCACTTTTGCTATTTTAATGACAGAAAAATACGCTCTGCGCCCCGGCGCATGGTCTCACAGGGTTGTGCTTATCCTCTTAATGAGTTCTGGGTGTGTTTTGAGCATAACGTTCATTAAACCAATCAGAGCCTCATCTCCCATTCCCTTTAAGAGTCAGTTGCGTCGCACCATGGTGCATTTGCTATTTACATGGCAGACTTTGTAAGTGTAAAAACTGAACGATTCACTAGCGAGAAAACAGTTAAACAGAGCATCTGCAGCACGAGTATAAAGAACGAGTTTCCTCCATTCGGCCTCTTTACTTTCTCTTTACTTTACTTTTACTCTTTACTCCTTTACTTTGGTGGAGTGAGGAAACGGTGGAAACTCACTTCACTCAAGACTTCATTAGCCTACATATTTAATTTAGTTTGTTAAGCGCAAAGATTTGCTTCAAAACTATTTCTAAATTCAGCTCTAAATTTAGCTTTTTATGGCATACAGAAAGCATATGTTGAGTTCAGTTCTTTAAAATAGCAACGTGCCAACAATGCACCTTAACACACCTCCTATATAGACACGTACACAGAGTGGTGCAAATGGATTTGCTGTTTAATTAACGTGGTGCAGATTATCAAAATTCGGGTTGCATTGGTCTGAAAATAGCAACAAACAAAACGAGAATGCAAAACATGTCTTGCGTATTATTGCGCCAGGTGTATGATAGGGTCCTATATTTCTTACCCCATTGGCATATTTTTTTTAGCTTGTTTTAACAAAAAACTCACTTAATTTTGGCATATTATTTCTTAAAATAAGACAATATGTTTTACTTGTCAAGAAAATCTTGATTAAGAATTTTTTTATATTTAGACTAGAAACAAGACAAAAAAAGTAAGAACAGCATTTTTGCAGTGTACATGTTTAAAATCTGTTAATGTATTCTCTTGTAATTACATTAATTACAGAAGCCTGATCTCATGAGGAAGCGTAACTTTTTTAAGTTTTGTCAGTTTAGTGGCTAATTCATACGAATTCATATCAGTTCAGTCGTACGAAATTGTACGATTTTAAAAAGAAGGCGTGGCACATAACCCCACCCCTCAACACAACCGTCATTGGGGGATGAGCAAAATATGCTAAATTGTATAAGAGATCTTACGAATTCATATGAATTAGCCACTAAATCAAAAAGTTACAAATTGCCGTGAAATTGTGTTGATTATAGAGTTGAAGTAGGGTTGCACAACACCGTTTGCAATAGTTACATTGCAGAATCTGCAGTTTTGACTCATAATTAACTAAGAAATAGTTCAGAACACAAGCTAAGTTTAACTTCTATTATGCTGTAAAAAATTGTTGACTTGACTTAAAATTGTAAGTCAAATTGCAGCATAGCTTTATTTAAGTTGACTCAACTTTAAACCCACGCACTGGACTTGACTCAACTCAAAAATCTGTATTACAAATTTAAGTTGAGTTTGGGAACAAGAAATCATAAAAAGTGTAGCTTTAACAAAGATTAATTTTATTGTTTTATTAGCGTTATTTTCCATGGTTTGATCTTAGTTCGTTGTTGTTTAACATTTGAGCTCAATACTGTTGCCTATAAAGCACTGTCTATTTCAGGGGTGCTCAACCCTGTTCCTGGAGATCGACCTTCCTGCAGAGTTTAGCTCCTACCCTGATAAAACACACCTGAACCAGTTAATTAGGACCTGAACAGCACTTGATAATTACAGGCAGGTGTGTTTGATATGGGTTGCAACTGAAATCTGCAGGAAGGTCGATCTCCAGGAGCAGGGTTGGCCACCTCTGGTCTATTTCATTTGTATATTTGCTTTATTGTATTAATTTATGCTTGTGATCATTTATGATATGTTTTTTATACTTTATAATAAACACACTACACAATTATCACAATGTAAAATTATGAAGTCTTTCCTATTAGAATGTGGTGATGTCATTGGCCCATAAACATTCCCTGCTTGTTGTTAAACTATTTCCTAACTGTAGCAAGAGGCAATTTAATCCTAGCTTGACATTAAAATGGCTGTCATAACATTATTTATCAATATGCGGAGCTTTTTGGATTCTCGGAAGCTATAGAAGTTCAAAATGTAAATCAGGAAACATGTTAGGACAACATAATCTCACGGCAATTCGTAATTTTTTGATTTAGTGGCTAATTCGTATGAATACGTACAATCTATTTTATACAATTTAGTACGATTTGCTCATCCCACAATGACGGTTGGGTTTAGGGGTGGGGTTAGGTGCCACGCCTCCTTTTTAAAACCGTACAATTTCGTACGACTGAACTCGCCCACTAAACTGACAAAACGTAAAATACTTACGTTTTCTCGTGAGATCAGGCTGGTTAGGACCTTTGTGATTGTTTACATCCCTCAAAATGGTCTATAGAGTTAATTATGACCTCAATATCACAATAAATGTGTTGTAGTAAAACAAAATATATTGCAATGTTAGTTTTCTCCTACATCGTTGAAGGCAAAAAGATTCACCCTCCTTTTATTCAATTTTTCCTTATATTTAATAGAGCTACTAAATGTTCATGGTGTTTCTTATTAGTTTTTTTTTTTATTCTGGAGAAAATTTCTTTTCATTTACCGGGAATAAAAGCAGTTTTTATCTTTATCTATAAATGATTTTTTTTTTTTATTAACTTCAAAACAAACCCCTTTTTTCCAATGATTTTGAATTTGTCCAGTGCTTTCTAATAACCCTAGTTAAGCCTTTAAATGTCACTTTAAGCTCAATACTAGCATCTTGTGAAATAACTAATAAAATATAATGTACTGTCATCATGGCAGAGATATTCATTATTAGAAATTAGTTATTAAAACTATTACATTTTAAAAATCTGTTTTAAAAAAGCACTTTAATTACAATTATTATAATTAAATACAATAATTAAAAAGGAACTACAATTTCACAGGAGGCCGAATAAGTCTGCCTTTAACTGCATACGGGACTTTGAATTGTACACTGACTACCTAGACCAGGCATGGGCAAACTCGATCCTGAAGGGCCGGTGTCCCTGCATATTTTTGCTCCAACACTAATCAAACACACCTGAACACTCTAATTAGTGTCTTCAAGATCACTAGAAAGCTACAAGCAGGTGTGTTTGATTATGGTGGGAGCAAAACTATGGAGGGACACCGGCCCTCCAGGATCGAGTTTGCCCATCCCTGGCCTAGACATACTTAGATAATAGACTGTTTTAGCGTTTTGACTACCAGGAATGTCTGAGGGGAATACCAATGCAACGTATTTTTATTCCATAAAGATGTCCTGAAAATAGCTGCAGAACTAACATTTGCAACACAGACTCATGTTTGTTTTCCTCTTTTTGCTTTTAGCATCGCTCCACTGTCGCATCTTGCATGCATAGACAGGAGACTGTCGAATGTTTGAAGAAGTTCAACGCTAGAAGAAAGCTTAAGGTAAGTTAATTTAAGTCTGGGAGATTTAAATTACAATTGCCATTTAAATTAGTGTTTATTCTTTATGACACCCATTACACATTCACCGGCCACTTTATTAGGTACACCTTACTACCGGGTTGAACCCACTTTTCCCTTCAGAACTGCCTTATTCCATCATGTCATAGATTCAACAAGATACTGGAAATATTCCTCTGATATTTTGCTCCATATTAACATGATTGCATCACACAGTTGCTGCAGATTTGTCGGCTGCACATCCATGATGTGAATCTCCCGTTCCACCACATCCCAAAGTTGCTCTATTGGATTGGTGACTGCGGAGGCCATTTGAGTACAGTGAACTCATTGTCAAGTTCAAGAAACCAGTCTGAGATGATCCACGCTTTATGACATGGTGTGTTATCCTGCTGGACGTAGCCATCAGAAGATGAGTACACTGTGGTCATAAAGGGTCGGACATGGTCAGCAACAATACTCAGGTAGGCTGATCGGAGAGGCACCCGCTGTGGTCTTCTGCTGCTGTAGCCCATCCGCCTCAAGGTTGGACGTGTTGTGTGTTCAGAGATGCTCTTCTGCAGACCTCGGTTGTATCGAGTGGTTATTTGAGTTACTGTTGCCTTTCTATCAGCTGGAACCAGTCTGGCCATTCTCCTCTGACCTCTGGCATCAACAAGGCGTTTGCACCCCCAGAACTGCCGCTCACTGGATATTTCCTCTTTGTCTGACCATTCTCTGTAAATCCTAGAGATGGTTGTGCATAAAAATCCCAGTAGATCAGCAGTTTCTGAAATACTCAGAGCAGCCCGTCTGGCACCAATAACCATGCCACGTTCAAAGTCACTTAAATCCCCTTTCTTCCCCATTCTGATGCTCGCTTTGAACTACAGCAGATCATCTTGACCATGTCTACATGCCTACTGTAAATGCACTGAGTTGCTGCCATGTGATTGGCTGATTAGAAATTTGCGTTAACAGGCAGTTGGACAGGTGTACCTAATAAAGTGGCCGTGAGTATGTGTCAAACCTTTGGTAGCACTTTAAGTAACAACTCACACTATTTACTACTAGCTTATTGCATGCTTATTATTAAGATACAGTATTAACTCTTTATTAGCACTTATGAAGTATAATCTTATTTTACATCCCTAATCCTACCCAAAACCCAAACACTACATTATTAACTATTAATAAGCAGCTAATTAGTAGTTTATTAAGATAAAAGTTGAAGTTGATGGTTTGATAATGGTGTGAATTATACAAAGTGTGACCAAACTTTTTACAAACATAGTCAGTAGTTCAATAATCAGAGCTCATCCTGACTGAAATGCAGTAAACTCCTCCAGAATGATAACATTGCTCTAAAAGATGTTGTGTGTTTGCTTTCAGGGTGCTATCCTCACCACCATGCTGGCCACCAGAAACTTCTCAGGTGACTCTAATATTCTCTTTCTGTTTCCGTTTGTTTCTGTTTCAATGCATCCACAGATTATCATGCACTGGACCTGACTGGATTGACAGTGTGACATACGTTTATACAAATGTTATGTAATGTAATGTGTATTTATATAGCGCATTTATCATGTATGGCCATACACCCAAAGTGCTTCACAATCATGAGGGTCTCTAGTGTACAGCATCCACTAGGCACCATTAACCCTTTAGATAGGCCTGTGCAAAAAAAAAAAAAAAGCTTAGTTTCTGGATTTTACATGGAGTATAACAGCAAATTAAAGTGTGTGTGTGTGAGTGTGCGAGTGAACTTTGTGCACTTACCTTGATGTGTCTGAGAAAATCAAAATATGCATCTCAGCTCTCAGAACTACATGGAGTAAACAAAAACAAAGACTTCAAATGTGGTTATAATGGAAGTCAATGGGGCAAAAACAGCCACCAACAGTAAATTAGGGAGAAAAAAAATTGATCTAACAATGCATCAAAGCCAATGTTGTTATTTATTGTGTCCAAGAATGAGATAAAAATGGTAAAAATCCAGTCCACAATTACTTTTTATATTGAAAATGCGCATTTTTGTGTGTTTTTTTCACCAAATCAGTGACATCATTTGTAAATTTGCCAATTAAAGAGTTAAAATCTTGTAATTTTCTAAACAATTCAGTGGTTTTGATCAGGACTGAGGTTGATTAATAGATTTCTGCAAAAAAATGAAAAGAAAAATATAAATCTGATGCATTTTTACAGCACTGTAATTCACACCCAGGCTCATTCTGAAAACGTAGTCCCGCGGACGTTTCTGGAGACCGCGAAATACATCCTGGGAGAAACACGTTTTTTGCTTCTCAAATGTCTCTCGCGAGTACTGTTCGCGCCCACGCTGTTCTTGCGTGAACCCACCAGAGGCCGCTGTCGAGTGACCGTCTTTCCGATTGGCTGAATGATTCTGAAAACATAGTCCCGCGGACGTTTCTGGAGACCGCGAAATACGTCCTGGGAGAAATAAGTTTTTCGCTTCTCAAATGTCTCTCGCGAGTACCGTTCGCGCCCGCGATGTTCTTGCGTGAACCCACCAGAGGCCACTGTCGAACGACTGTCCGACTGGTTGAATGATTCTGAAAACGTAGTCCCGCGGACGTTTCTGGAGACCGCGAAATACATCCTGGGAGAAACACGTTTTTTGCTTCTCAAATGTCTCTCGCGAGTACTGTTCGCGCCCACGCTGTTCTTGCGTGAACCCACCAGAGGCCGCTGTCGAGTGACCGTCTTTCCGATTGGCTGAATGATTCTGAAAACATAGTCCCGCGGACGTTTCTGGAGACCGCGAAATACGTCCTGGGAGAAATAAGTTTTTCGCTTCTCAAATGTCTCTCGCGAGTACCGTTCGCGCCCGCGATGTTCTTGCGTGAACCCACCAGAGGCCACTGTCGAACGACTGTCCGACTGGTTGAATGATTCTGAAAACGTAGTCCCGCGGACGTTTCTGGAGACCGCGAAATACGTCCTGGGAGAAATACGTTTTTCGCTATTCAAATGTCTCTCGCGAGTACCGTTCGCGCCCGCGCTGTTTTTGCGTGAACCCACCAGAAGCCGCTGTCGAACGACTGTCTGTCCGACTGGCTGAATGATTCTGAAAACGTAGTCCCGCGGACGTTTCTGGAGACTGCGAAATACGTCCTGAGAAAAAAAACGTTTTTCGCTTCTCAAATGTCTCTCGCGAGTAACGTTCGCGGCAGCGCTGTTCATACGTGAACCCACCAGAGGCCGCTGTCAAACAACCATCTGTCCGACTAGTTGAATGATTCTGAAAACGTAGTCCCGCGGACGTTTCTGGAGACCGCGAAATACGTACTGGGAGAAATAAGTTTTTCGCTTCTCAAATGTCTCTCGCGAGTACCGTTCGCGCCCGCGCTGTTCTAGCGTGATCCCACCAGAGGCCGCTGTCGAACGGCTGTCCGACTGGCTGAATGATTCTGAAGCTGATCCTCCTCCTTCCCTGAACCCAACCAATTTTACCGATTGACGCGCCCACCCGCTTACTTTCCTAAACCCAACCAACAATTTACAAAAGCCGTCAAGAAAAAGAAAAGCCCTCGTCTGATTTTTTTTAACCACGTTTCCTGATTTCTGGAACCGCTCTTCCCCGGACTCGAACCCGGTCGTCATCGTGGTCAGCTCAAGCCCACCGACGTACAGGACGAGCTAACCGGACAAACTGGTTGTGGCGGGAAAGCCCTCCACACGAAGGTAAGCGGTCAGCCGGTAAGTGCTAAAAGGAACGGCGTTCGCTTAAAAAAAATGAAATGCAGCCATACATTCCTTCGGCTACATAATTCACGGTCTCCAGAAACGTCCGCGGGACTACATTTTCAGAATGAGCCTGGGTTGTTTAATTCAATGGATGTTTTCATCCCGGATATAACAAAGGGGTAGTCAATCTGAACAGTGAACAAGGGTTAAAATGCTTTAAACAAATTAAACAGCTTTTATTCTAGCCAAAATAAAACAAATAAGACTTTCTCCAGATGATAATCTTACAGGAAATACTGTGAAAAATTCCTTGCTCTGTTAAACATCATTTGGGAGGGCGAATCATTTTAACTTCAACTCTATGCTATTTGCATATATTGCCATATATCAGATTTCTATATCACAATCCAAACAGTCACATTCAGTAATGGCTGGATAGAAAGAGAGCGAGAGACTCTGTAAAATCTCAAACCGAAGCCGGCGTGTTTCCTGCTGGACATTATCTTAAGTAGTGAGCGGAGAATGAGCGCCGGGTAAAAATAGCCAGAACGTGATGAATGATCAAGAGTGTTTGGGAGTGATAGAACGGTCCGTGTAAACGCTACGGCTGTTAAACTTGAACAGGTGGAGAAAGGCTATTTTAGATCAGAAGCCGCTGACCTTTCACAGACCCGCCTGACACTCCCACGAGGAGAGCAATTGTTAAATATGAAAACACAGCCCCATAAACAGGATGGAATTTGGGAAAGGGCTATATGCACAGCTAGTGATTTCTCCCCTAGCGATAAACTTCTGGTGAAAGGTTTTTTTGACTATTCTCGATTTCATACAGTTGCTTTTACAGCATCGATGTTGTAATGTAATACAATAACTAATACAACCAGTTAAATTGACTGTTCATTTAGTTGTGAAAGCATGAAACGAGATAAAAAAAATGGAAGAAATGAAAAGAAAAATATTTTTTAAAGCCATTTTAAGCTCAATATTATTAGCCCCCTTAAGCAATAATTGTTTTCAATTGTCTACAGAACAAACCACTGTTATACAATGACTTGCCTAATTACCCTAACTTTACCCTAATTAACCTATTTAAGCCTTTAAATGTCAATTTAAGCTGAATACTAGTGTCTTGAAAAATATCTAATCAAATATTATGTGTTGTCATCATGGCAAAGATAAAATAAATCAGTGATTAGAGATGAGTTATTAAAACTATTATGATTAGAAATGTGTTGGAAAAATAGAAAGAATTAGAGAGAAAATATATACTATATTATATAATAATTATGGCCCTACCATACACCCTGGCACAATAAGGTGCAAGACGTTTTTGGCGTGATTTGTTGCTCTTTTCAGACCAGTGCAACAGTAATTTTCATGTTTTGCACCACGTTGTTTAAAAGGCAAATCCATTTGCGCAATTTTTTGGACTTGTCTTTAAAGGAGGTGTGTTAAGGCGCATTGTTGGTGCGTTACTATTTTGAAGAACCGAAATAGGTCGCTGGTTCGAGCCTCGGCTGGGTCAGTTGGCGTTTCTGTGTGGAGTTTGCATGTTCTCCCTGCGTTCGCGTGGGTTTCCTCCGGGTGCTCCGGTTTCCCTCACAGTCCAAAGACATGCGGTACAGGTGAATTGATTTCTGGGAGTTGTAGTTGGGTTTAGTGGCAGAATTGTAGTTCTCCAGCAATCAGCAAATGTTAGATCGCTTGTGATTATGACTCCAATGTTGGGTCAATATGAACAAACCCATCGCTGGGTTAATTTTTTCAATTAAATTTAATGGTCGGTTTTGAGAGAGAGTAAATAGTAAGCAAAGATAAATTTTTGGGTGAACTATCCCTTTAAGTCTGATTAGTACTAATTCATGAGTGACATTGAGACATTGTTATTGTCAGATATATATTTTTGTTCCTCAAACTGTTTTTTTTCTAACCGTTCTTGATTGTTTACATGTTCTAAACCATCATGAAAACTATACTTTAATTAATTTTTGCGTGAACTATCCCTTTAAGCCATTTTTGTGCTAATTATTCAGTGCTCTTTTTGTCATTATTCTCAGACGTATCTTATTTTTTTCCTCAAACAGTTGATTTTCCCTGATTGTTTGTGTGTTCTGAGCCGTCATGAACAGTTCCTGGAGTGTAGGAGTGTGTGATTATGTATGCTGGAAACTCCCAGCATCTATTTTAGAGAGTCAACAGATCTCCAGAGCCAAACCGGAGCCAAAGTGGAGCGCAGACCACCGCTATGCCCCTCACTATGCTGTTCTGGGCTTTTGTGCCCTTTTTTATTGCCATTTCACTCTTTATTTGTGTCTTGCATGCAGGAGGAAAGAGTGGCGTCAGCAAGAAGACGGATGGTGTGAAGGTAGGAAATCAGGTATTCATAATTTTGATTCTTAATACTCTTGATATGTGAAAGTATATACTGCACTGTCTGGATGTTACACCTGTGATTTACACACTGGAGAATTTCTGTATTGTCGGGTTATATTATATTATATTATATTATATTATATTATATTATATTATATTATTTTATATTATATTATTTTATATTATATTATATTATATTATATTATATTATATTATATTATATTATATTATATTATATTATATATTATATTATTTTATATTATATTATATTATATATTATATTATATTATATTATATTATATTATATTATATTATATATTATATTATATTATATTATATTATATTATATTTTATTATATTTTATTATATTATATATTATTATATTATATTATATTATATTATATTATATTATATTATATTATATTATATTATTTTATATTATATTATATTATTTTATATTATATTATATTATATTATATTATATTATTTTATATTATATTATATTATATTATATTATATTATATTATATTATATTATTTTATATTATATTATATTATATTATATTATATTATATTATATTATATTATTTTATATTATATTATATTATTTTATATTATATTATATTATATTATATTATTTTATATTATATTATATTATATTATATTATATTATATTATTTTATATTATATTATATTATATTATATTATTTTATATTATATTATATTATATTATATTATATTATATTATTTTATATTATATTATATTATATTATATTATATTATATTATATTATATTATATTTTTTTATATTATATTATATTATATTATTTATATTATATTATATTATATTATATTATATTATTTATATTATATTATATTATATTATATTATATTATATTATATTATATTATATTATATTATATTATATTATATTATATTATATTATATTATATTATTTATATTATATTATATTATATTATATTATATTATATTATATTATATTATATTATATTATATTATTTTATATTATATTATATTATATTATTTTATATTATATTATATTATATTATATTATATTATATTATATTATATATTATATTATATTATATTATATTATATTATATTATATTATATATTATATTATATATTATATTATATTATATTATATTATATTATAATAAATCATTTTATATTATATTACATTATATTATATTATATTATATTATATTATATTATATTATTTTATATTATATTATATTATATTATATTATATTATATTATATTATATTATATTATATTATATTATATTATATTATTTTATATTATATTATATTATATTAAATTATTTTATATTATATTATATTATATTATATTATATTACATTATATTATATTATATTATATTATATTATATTATTTTATTTTATATTATATTATATTATATTATATTATATTATATTATATTATATTATATTATATTATATTATATTATATTATATTATATAGACAACAGTTCGCTTCACTTGCCAACAAATCACCATATTTTTCAGTGTTTGTGAGTCTTGAGATCATTCAAAAAACACACACATGCTCTCACACACACACACAGACTAAAGCTGCACACACACACTTTTGCTGTTTGTGTCGTATCATATGTACAGTAAGTCCTGTCCTCTACTGTATGTGACACTGGTCTGTCTGTTGTCTCTCAGCACCATGCATCCACTATGGACTTCATTCTGTTGCGAAGGTAAACTAGCATGTCAAACCTGTGGTAGAAAAACCTGACTCTGATACTTCATATTCAATCCATATACTCAATTCTAGGGTCAATGAATATTTAATGCTTATTGCGCCTCTGTGGATGGAGACTTTGATTGATACTGAATTAAAATATGTTGTTTTGTCAATTCTGCAGGGTATCGTTTTTATGAAGTGCATCTTTTTTTAATGTTGCTAGAAGTTAAACTAATAAAAGCACACTAACCGTTATGACGGTGAAATATTTGAGGTGTATCTTAATAGAACTCTTAATAGGCTGTGTCTGAAATCGGCTAATACTCGAGTAGGTATTACATGTGAATTTACTACATGGCTATTAAAAAATGTAGTCTACGCTACCTGACAAATGTCTTGTCGCCTATCCAAGACAACAGCATATATTAACTTCTAGTTGATCATTTGGTATCAGAAGTGACTTATATGAAAGGCAACGGCCTCTAGATTACACTTATTTTACCACAATTAAATATGATTATGGCTTGATTTTTAATTATTTAATTAGGAGAGTAAGGCCTGACTGTGCTCAGACAAAAGTCTTGTCGCTTAACAGAAGTAATGTACAGTTGTTACAACCCCTGGGCAGACTAGGGGAGTGGGGTTGCACACTTAACCAAGGATCTGGTTCAAACAAACACTCAAAGACAATTGTACACTTAGTAACATCCACAAACAAGACAATTGCTGTACAAATCATTAAAACAGGCGGTGATTAGCGAAGCAGTGAGTGAGCTATTTACAATCAACAACCAAAACAAAACATAAATTAGAAAGACTGCCTATGGGTGGCGCTAAAGCAAAGAAACAATCAAAACCAAAGCAGTCTTACTACTATCAATCCCCTCTAATGTAGTCTAATATACAAAAATATGAAAAAAACGCCCAAAGACGTCTTACCTAAACTACACTAAGGCCCAATCCCAATTTTATTTGTGTACCCCTATGCCTACCCCTTCCCCTTGGCCCTTTCAACCGAGGGTTAAGGGGAAGGGCTTCAAAATGTACCCCTACAAATTAGGACAGCACTACAGTGCCTGCACACGTCATCAGATGTCATCCCCATCTCTTGCTTCATATGAGATCAGAGGATGGCGACTGCTGTTGTTAATCCAGTTGTGCTATTTTTTGGTATTTATCTTCAGGAGATCACTGAAGGTATATATCATGTTATCATAATGATCTAATGTGGCAATATGATCGTAACAGTACTGTGCATTCACACAGTGGCCATATACGCTTATTTCACGCGGCCGCCATTTTAAAGAACCAAAGCGAGGCTGCGGTGGGAAGAAACCTGGAAGTATAGGAACAGCACTGTAAACATTGCAACAACATGCTGTGGACTACAAACCTCCAGCTGTTGCAGAGATTTCTAAATGCAGAAATGGTGTAAACATCACTTTAATATTATTCAGTTAAGTTTAATTTAAACAATTAAAAGCAATTTGGCATCAAACAACATCACTTTAAGAGTAATATGCTCAAGTGTCCTCCTAGGCTTCAGTTCATGGCACCAGTTAAACACCATGGGGACGCTTTCCTGCTTCAGTCTATGTAACCTGGTGAGCGATAAAACACTGCAGTCCTCTGTAGCACACTCTCGTGTTGTCTGTAATAGTGTTGTCCCGATACTGAAGTTTTAAAACCGGCTAACACCGAAGCACCGCTGAGCGTGGAAGACTCGACTGTTCACAGCTGCATCGCGCTCCAGTCTCAGTGTATCTGTGTTTGCACTCAGTTTACCGCTCTTCACCCAGTGCAAACACACATACATGGAGACTGGAGCGCGAAGCAGCCGTGGAGATCAGTCGAGTCATCACGCAAATCACTCGTCTGTGTTTGTGCCGGTTTGTGCTCGGTAAACAGCAGAGGGTAAACTGATGACCTTCTCGGCCAATCACAAGCATTTCAATTGAGCACGTGAACACAATGGCAAATCAGCGCTGCTTTAAGAAAGCCATCAACAGTGCCTTAAATGTTAGCGGGAAATTGACGTTTTTTCTTTAAATTCAGTATCGTGACATGTCTAATATAGTGAAAGAATCAGTTCATTAACTCAAGTTTGATAAATGGCATCTAAAACGTGTGTTTGGGAAAGAAAACGTTAGCTAACTAGTGCCATTTCCCTTAACTTAGCTGAGAATGAGCTCTGATATCCCTTTATATTTTCACCATTCATTCAGAACGGACCTTCGGATCACTCGGAAGGCGGTGAAATTATACATTTGGTGTCACTTTCTCTTCGCTGATAAGATATACAGCCAAGTACACAGCAGTCCTATGCAACTCCCAACGATATCTCCGGGTTTCTTCCCACCGCAGCCTTAATTTCGCTTATAAAAATGGCGGCCGCGTGAAATCAGTCTATTCATGTATGTAAAATCACCAAAAACAACATTAACAGTATAGCAGACACTGTAAAAAGCTCATTCCCAGCCACTAGACTTTTCTGACAGGGTATTCCAGTGTCATCGAGTGTCAGAATGTTGTGGGGCTGCCATACAGGAGTTATGATTATGGATTATAGATCGCGAAAGTTAGCGGTTATGAATATATTAAAACGTGTTTGTTTGTTGTAAAAATTTGTAGTAATGACAAACCACAGTCTGATCTCATATGAAGCAAGAGATCGCCATGACGTATGCAGGTGCTGTAGTGCTGTACCAATTCTTAGGGGTAAATTTTGAAGCCCTTCACCCTCGGTTTTGAGGGCCAAGGGGAAGGGGTAGGGGTACAAAAATAGAACTGGGATTGGGCCACAGGTCAACAAGGAGATTGCAAAAGACCATCCTCTGCTTTAAACTGGCCTGACTGAATATCTACTGTACAGAATTTACAGACAAATATAAAATACAGTAAAACACCTTAAATCTGTTGAAACGCGTCGATCTGATGGCGGTTGAGTTTGCAGCTGGATATTATCGGGAGATCGCTGACAGGAACAGTAAACAGCTCCAGAGTGTGCGTCTGAAGCTCATACGCAAGTTTATTTTACATTCTATGGCAGAAACAGCATTGAGCCTCGCTAGATCCTCCTGTATGGGCACAAGTCCATTATAAAACACTCACAGGACATTGATTTGGACAACTATGCGGATATATTAAGTAGTTCACACAAAAATACCCAAAGAGAGACTTTCACTTTCACCAGCATAGTTTGTGAATGAACAGACTTACGGGTACTAGTCGCAGACGCAATCATGAGGCTGTTTTTGCAGTAATTACTCAGAGAACAGGAGAATATAGCATATTAATAATGAAATACAAAAATTATAGTATAATATTGAGAGTTATCTATCTAATGCAGGATTGCTGAGGCCCACTGGTTGAGAATCCCTGCTCTAGGAACTAAACTCTTGTACAGGCGTAGTAATCAAGGAACATTGCTGCAGTACCATGACTGCAGCAGTACAATATTACACAGCACCTGAAAATAGTCCCCAGCTAGATAACTAGGTAACATGGCTGCGTAATATCAGTATGATTCCTTGCCTTATCAGCATAGAAACCTTTAATTTTCCATCGATTTTAATTCACAATGTATACAGAAGAGTCAAGCTTTAATAGGAAAATTATCGAAACACTTTTTTTGAGCGCGATGCTGGTGGTCAATAGTGATCTATGATCCAACATCAAGTCCAGGCATACAGTTGTTCTTGTTCGAGAAGCAGTCTCACTCTGATATACAGTACATTACAGTAAAAAATGTTTCTTTGAATGTCGACTCTTCCCTTCGTCTCCCTCTGTGTGTGTTTCTGTCTAACCTGTGCTCATTTCTCTTCCAGAAAAGCAAGTCCAGTTCCCGCACCCAGCTGATGGTGAGTGAGAAACGGGACTCCATCGTGTTGACAATCTGGCAACCCTTTAACTATGAGTAAAACATGGAGCTGCCGTGGAGCTGGACTTTCTTTCTGCTGTTTTTGGTGTTTCATCGCATCTGTAATGTCGATGCGCACGTGTGTTGTGTGCTGTTTCTGGTTATTTAACTCTCTCTTTATTAAAGGCGCACAGAGAGCAGCTGCTGAACTCATGCATCAACTGATCCTGAATCAGAAATGAACAATAAACCCTTGATTCTCAATCTCCTTTATAGGAATCATCAGAGAGCACCAACACCACAATTGAAGATGAGGATACTAGAGGTGAGATATCTGTTTATCTGTCTATCTATCTATTCAATTCAATTCAATTCAATTCAATTCACCTTTATTTGTATAGCGCTTATACAATGTAGATTGTGTCAAAGCAGCTTCACATAAAAGGTCACAGTAAATAGGAACAGTGTAGCTCAGTTTGTAGTGTTTAAGTTCAGTTCAGTTTAGCTCAGTTCAGTGTGGTTTAATAATCACTACTGAGAGTCCAAATATTGAAGAGCAAATCCAACGATGCGCAGCTCTACAGATCCTGAACCATGCAAGCCAGTGGCGACAGCGGAGAGGGAAAAAAAACTTCACTAAAGGCGGAAGTGAAGAAAAAAAACCTTGAGAGAAACCAGGCTCAGTTGGGCAGGATCATTTTAATTTCTCCGCTGGCCAAACGTCACGTGCAGAGCTGCAGTCTCAGTAGCGGAGGCTGGAAGCTGGCCTCAGCGAAGACTCGTCTGTCTCTGGAGCGTCATAGGAAACAGTCTCATGTTCTCCACTCTTCCATGACCATCGCAGTAGTTGTTCAGGATTCGGCCAGGTCCAGGATATGGAAACCTTGGGATCATCTCGTCGTTGGTCTTGGATCGAATCAGTGACTCTGCATAGTCTGAGGGCCTCGGGAAGAGTATCCCCAGGTGGAAATGGAGAATAAAGAAAATAATTAGCGTAGCTGCTGTTCATAGTGTATATCAGCAAGATGCATAACCTGTGTGGAAGCCCCCTAAGTGGTGCACTAAGTGTATGCTTTACTGAACAGATAGGTCTTTAGTCTAGTTTTGAATTGGGAGAGTGTGTCTGAGCCTCAGACGTTATCAGGAAGGCTATTCCAGAGTTTAGGAGCTATAAATGAGAAGGCTCGACCTCCTTTACTCGACTTTGCTATTCTAGGTACTACCAGAAGCCCTGAGTTTTGAGATCTTAAAGAGCGAGTTGGATTGTAGCGAGACAGAAGATTGGTTAGATAAACAGGAGCTAGATTATTTAGAGCTTTATATGTAAGAAGCAATATTTTAAATTCAATACGAAACTTAACAGGCAGCCAGTGTAAGGAGGATAAAATTGGGGTGATGTGATCAAATTTTCTAGACCTGGTTAGAACTCTGGCAGCTGCATTTTGTACTAATTGAAGTTTGTTAATAGAGGATGCTGGGCAGCCAGCAAACAGAGCATTACAGTAGTCCAGCCTAGAAGTCATAAAAGCATGGACTAGCTTTTCTGCATCTGAGATGGATAGCATACTTCGTAACTTAGCTATATTTCTCAGATGAAAGAAAGCAGTTTTTGTGACATGGGAAATATGATTTTTAAAAGTTAAATTGCTGTCTAATATGACACCCAGATCTTTTATAGTAGAACTAACGCTAACTTTGTATCCCTCTAATTGTAGGTCGAGTTGTGAGATCTGCTGTGTACAG